>NC_081205.1:25486574-25589074 GCF_902713425.1 Acipenser ruthenus
AGATTCCAGAGGAACAGAGATAGAGAGACCAGAGGAGGGGGAGGAGGAGGGAAAGAAGAGGAGGTCAGATTTAGAGAGGTTGAGTTTGAGGTGATGCGAGTGCATCCAGGAGGAAATAGCAGACAGACAGGTAGAGATACGGGAGGAGATGGTGGAGTCAGAGGTGGGGAAGGAGAGGAAAATCTGAGCATCATCAGCATAGAAAAAAAAAAAAACTTACCCATTCCAGCATCAAACTGTGGTTGCTATAGGTTGTCTCATGGCTTATTGCGCTGGAGTGCAGAGTTATCATATGATCAAGAACTTGCTTATTGGACGCTTGACTAGATGGTGTTGAGATGTCGATCTTGTATGGGGGCCCACAAGGAGGGCTGCATTGGCTCTGGATCTCCTGTGGTTTTGGAAGGTAAATCGCCTGGGCATCATGCTTCCATACAGGTCAGGCGTCCATTGGGTTTAGGTGTTGAATTCCAAGGCTGGGCCTTTACTTCAGTGGTTCAATAGTTTGGGAACAATCATAGGTTCTGAGGGTGAAAAGAAGCAATGGCTGCTGGTTCCATCTACAATACATTCTGCAAACAGACACTAATAAAGGTTAAGGTTACCCGTGTAATATGTGCATATTAAAAGGGTGAATATCCCGAATAACCCTAGAAAAGACACCGTGGGCAAAGTAAGCAATTGACCGCCCTCTGTTCGACATGTGTTTTTTTTTTTTTTTTGCATTCTTCAAATTATATTAATATATTCAGATCATTGGGACCAAATGTTTTTGTTAATGCCGACCAAAATACCTAAAATAATTGAATTATGTGTGCGTTTTTTCCAAAATTACATTTTTATTTTAGATGATTTTTTCAGTGAGCAGGGATCATCAGTAACTGCATATGTAATTTGCAATTAGAAACAAAGAAACAAAAAGTACTATTTTTTAAATAATCTACTTTGCCAACCAGTAAAATTGAAGCTAACATAAAGAGGTAGGAGAACGTAAGAGCCAGATGTCCACCAGCCAACTTTAAACAATTTCATAGCTAGCAAAACGAATTTAGGAAAATATAAATGAATGCACCAAGCAGAGAAAATGTGTAAACATACAGTATGTGGTTGGATTCAATTACATTATCAGCGAAGATATGTAAATCAAATAAAAATAAATATTGCTCAAATTGCTTCATATCCCAAATGCTTTTTTGCTAAATGAATCAGAACTCAGCTCTAACACTAACAGCTTGTCAGATGTGCTTAGACTAGCAGCTCTACCTGGCTATGCTGCCAGAATTCAGGAAGTGTACGGTCTCAGTTTTCAATTATGCTCTCATCACAATTTACTACAGACAGTATGTAATTTATAGCAATTACCTCTTTGGCATCCCCTTTAAAAAAAATTCAGATAAGAGGCAGAGAACCTGAAACGGGGCCAATTTCACCTGGCCTTCCTGCTCCCATGGGCTGACATGACCAGAAGCTGCAAGGTATGCTTGCTGAGTCTTTAAAGGAAGATTTACAACGCAGTGAATGTGTGCTGACAGGTAAACTAAGAAGAAGCACTACACAATTGTTATGAAGACATTCCTGTTTTTGTTAATACACATGTACAGTATCCTTACTACCTCAGGAATATCTGTGATTAAATGTATTTAGGCTGTCATTGTGTTTTTAGTGTAATACACTGTAAATAAGATGTATGGACTGTGTATCATCATTCTGTTGAATGTTCTACTGTTAAGGTTGCCACCACTGAGGTTCCAGGGCACAGTACCAAGCAATGGAATCACCAAAACCAAAGGTAGTGTAAACTCTCTTTATAAAACCCACCCTATTAAAGTATAGTACTATATTACTATGGTAAGGACACATAATGGATCAATCAGGCAGCAATAATTTTTGCTGGAGATGCCTAGACTCCCTGGAAGTCTTCTATCCTCAATCTTGGATGCTCCATCTACATTTTATAGATTAAACCATATAAAGTCTAATATACATCATCAATATTAAATAGACCTTGCATCTCTAAAAGCAAAAGTCCCATATGTACATGCATACGAACATACAGTTCATACATGGCACAGTAAAAAGGATACTATCCTTTATCATGTAATATCACTGTAGTGCAAGCAGAATCGCTTTATGTTGTTCTCTGTGAGATAAGGAATCCCGCCCAGTTGAATATGTATTGTGTTCTTTCTATTATTGTTGTTAACCATCTCCTTATTTCAGAGCTTTGAAGAGGCAGCGACTTTAGTTTAAAAGGGGCCTGGCTCTAGATATCTCAGATGCAAGAAAAATCATGTGTGTCCACCAGGTAAACAGTCACAAAGAGAACTTTTGACAAATTATAGTCATATACAACCAAGAACAATTACAAAAATTAACTGGCAAAAAAAAAAAAAATAACTGGCAGAAAAAAGTGGTGGACGAAAAGAAAACCCACTGTTTAATCAATCATTGGAAAATAATTGTATGTAGGAACCTCTCTTTTTACCAATTTAAATGTATGTTCTCCAGTTGGTTTATACATGGCTGTATTTTATCTAAGGGGGGTGTTTGTATTTTGTTTCCTGGGATCAGGATTCATGCTGATTAATTTAAAGAAATGTTTTCCATGCCTCCTCGTTGTTAAATATTTATGATGAATATATTCTACCTTACACATTGCCTGCGTAATAGCTCCCAACGGCCTGGGGCCAATTTATAAATTAGAAAATGACTAAGGTTACATTTAGGAAAGCCAAGGTTTTATTTAATACTGGTGGCAGTTAAATTAGGGTAATATATGCAAATATTATTAAAATGCAAAAAAAATATGTTTTTGTTGAAAACACCATTGCATTAAGTAATATATAATATACTCTTTAGGCAGCTTTTAAACATTTTGTTAACACTTTATGGATAGTGTCTGTAATTCAAATGTTTTTTACATATAAACAACTATATATATTAGATTCCAAATCCTGTTATCCTGTGATATCATGACATTGTGCAGTTTGTACTGTATAGACAAATGTTGCAAAGGTGCCCATTGATACACAGCAGAGCCTGTCACAAAATGTCAGTCAGATAGAGTGGAATCAGCACATATCAGACTTTTTAAAATAAAATCTAGGATCTTTAGGAAAGTCCATTACACATAAGAGCTGCATAGAGAACTCATGAAGTGTACTTTGATACAACCATTATATAAAATCCTTAACTTTGTCCACATCTCCCTATAGTTATTGTTAACACTAGAACCGCCGCGGGATTAATGAGATTTAAATTGTAAACAAATCTGCGTACTGTCAATGCTGTCAAAAAAACAAAAACAAAAAAAAAGCAAGAAAGAAAAAAAAAAAGGACAACCACATTGCATTCATAAACGCAGATTTGTTTACATTTTAAATCCAAACCCGTCAAAATGACTACCGTGGCAGTTCTGGTGTTAAATAGATATTGTTATTCAAGATATTAGGGTTTAATAATAGAACTGTACTCTTAAAAGGACAGTACATGTAATTTGTTTTGACCAGTGCCTTCAGAAATCTATGAACAAATGAGTAATATCTAAGCCATGGGTATCTGTATCCAATTATTATTAATGTAGCCACAGAGGTTGATATTAACCACTTCTGTGACTATGATTACCAGTAATTTAGATCCAACCGAAATGTAACCAATAACCATAAAACAAACAAACAAACAAACAAACAACAAAACAAAAAAATACTGTAAGCATTTAAACCCTATATCTAAGCTGAAGATATATTTTCACACCTTGTTATCCTTCAGTTCAGGAATAATAATGTGCTGGCAGTGACAATTCAATAACAGCTTCTTTTTTATTTAAAAAGGGAAGCTTTTTTCCTTTCCATCTTCAAACTGTACCACAGATTCCTTTCTTATTTATAACAGATAGATCTCCAGCTGAGATAGGCACTTATCCATTGCGCAGGATGACAGTTTTTTGTGTTCTCTTCAAACACCAGGAGTTTTAATAAACATATCTGGCAATATTTTGGTAGCTTGAGGGCCCAAGATAACACTGTTTGCAAACATTGCATTCTCACTCCAGCAGAACGAAAATTGTTTAAAGCTTGAATTAAAAGATGAGAAGCGAAGTGCTTGTTATAGTGCATATAATAATTGATAAATATTTGAATCCACTTTTTTATAATGATTCTGAGGACAGCTTAATGAATAATACCAATGGTTTGATGGTAGTTGAGAGTTCACTGTGTAATGCTATACACAAAGAAATAACAATTTATTTTAAATTCAGGAATCACATATATATTACCATATGACTGGATACTTGGGCCTCTGCTGAGTTAGATGATTCAATGGCAGATTTGTGTTTTTGTTTCATATATTATTGATTATGGGGATGTTGTTTATTTTTCTTGTTGTTGGTGATGTGTTTTGTCACAAATTATGTAGAAATAGATGAGCTGCAAATATGATTCTTTATTCAGTTATGTATTGAAAATTGAAGATGTTACCGCGATCACCAACAGTGGCAACTGGGATTGATATTGAAAAAAACGATGTCTGTAAAAAGACATTGCTGTATAACTGTCAAAATGTTCAACTTTCCTTCATCATATACCCATTGCCATAACTACTAGAACAATCATCAGATCTGACTGACAGCTGTAATAGAGGTGGAAGTGCAGAGAAATAGATATGTGTGTTTAATACGTGCCCTTGATGTGTGTGGACAGACCATTTGAAGCTTCCTTTTCATAATCATTAAACTCCAATCATTTATTTGACATTGCAAGTTGTGTGAGGAAGATACTGTCCCAGATGAATGCTGCTATCGCAAGTAGGCAGGCTCAGTAATTATTTTGTAAAAAAAATATATATATATATATAAAAAAAAAAAAAAAATATATATATATATATATATATATATATATATATATATATATATATATATATATATATATATTGTAAGAAAGAAGTAACGTCGCCTTTAAGGAATGGCGGCGTTACTACAGAAAATGAAGCAAACAGCACCCAGGAACCGGAGCACTAATTGGTAGGGCGGGGTTCCTGGGGTATATAAGGAAGGAGGGTAGGACAGGACGGGGGTGATCGTGGGGAGCACCGCCGGATTGTCCTGCAGGAAATACCCAGAGAGAGAGAGTGTTGTTAAAACTTCGCAAGGTAAAGCGAACGAGTGTTGTTTTGTGAACAAGAGTTTTGGTTTTTGTGTAAATTGTGAGCGGTTTCCCTCTTGGTGAGGTAGCCTTTTGTTTTGCTGGTATAATTTGTTTTATTTAAACGTTTGTGTGGACGCCGCTCGTGAGTATTAAGTAAAACAGTTCCGCAGCTTCCGTGTCGGTTGAGGACCGTCACGGCGGCCGACTGTGTATCTGTGTGAGGTATCCGGGACTGGAAAAGAGACTGTATGAGTACGCGCTGCAGGAGCAGCGGGTAGAAATAAAAAGGAAAAGAAAGCGGACGAAAACAACAGTTTGGTTTGCAGGACACGTTTTATTGTAACAGGGAAATAAGCACGTTGTACACAGGGGTGCTCTGGAACCACCCAGGACACTGGCTGCCGGGGTTCGTCCCCACAGTCTGGATACAGTCATCAACGCCGTTGGGCACGTCTTGCTTAGGAGGCGGGCACCGGAGTGTTCATCCAGGAGCTCTTATTCAGGGCCCCATTACATACTCCAACCAAGAGTCTTCCCGGTACCTGTTACCTGTGTTACAGCGAGATTCCAGCAGAAGGAATCGGCGCTGTACTTACCTGTTGCCTGTGTTACAGCGAGATTCCAGCAGAAGGAGTCGGCGCTGTACTTACCTGTTACCTGTGTTACAGCGAGATTCCAGCAGAGGGAGTCGGCGCTGTACTTACCTGTTACCTGTGTTACAGCGAGATTCCAGCAGAGGGAGGTGGCGCTGTCCTTACCTGTTCCTGTGTTGCAGCGAGGCTCCAGCAGAGGGAGTCGGCGCTGTCCTTGCTTGTGCTGCAGCGAGACTCCAGCAGAGGGAGTTGGTGCGGTTTTTACCTCTGGGCCAGAGAGCCTGCAGCGAGCGAGGAGTCCGTGGATACTTACCCGTGTTGCCGGATTACCCCAGCAGAGGCAGCGGACTTCTACAGGCTCCGACCTGTAGGGACTTGGTATTCTATAATAGATAGAGAGGGGCGAAGAAGTGAGACAGTTAGTGTCCCGTACAGGGCATTCAGTGATTTAAAGAGTCTCTTGTGTTTGAATATTGTAAATAAAAGTTACTTGCCTGCAATCTCTACGTGTCTGTGCTCGTCGGTGGAAGCCGGTGAGAGGAGTATCCTGCAGGGTACCCCTCCAGTTTGTTACATATGGTGGCAGCGGTGGGATTCTAACGACTGGAAACACACTTCAGTCGGACCCACAAGAACGTAACGATGGAGAACACCGACGCACTAATTCGTGCGCTGTTGCATGCAACAGCCATCCAACAAGACAGTATTCAAGTACAGCAGGAAACCAACCGGCTGCACGCCCAACAGTTGGAGGTAACCCGGCAAGAGGTAGCCGTGTTAAAAGGGCGTATGGAGCAGACGGCAACACTACCACCGGTGTCTTCAATCCGACCCTCCCACGTCTTGCAGAAGATGACGCGGGAGGATGATGTGGAGGCATTTTTACTGGCGTTTGAACGCACCGCCACCCGGGAGGGGTGGCCATCAGAAAAATGGGCGGGAATATTGGCCCCATTTTTAGTTGGAGAGGCCCAAAAGGCCTACCATGATCTGGCCCCGCAGGAAGCTGAGAGTTACCCACATCTGAAAGCGGAGATCCTTGCTCGGGAAGGGGTGACCTCAGCTGTGCGGGCCCAGAAATATCACGCCTGGGGCTATGTGTCGGGAATTCCACCCAGGTCACAGATGTATGACCTGATTCACTTAGCCACTAGGTGGCTCAAGCCGGAGATCAATAGTGCGGAAAAGGTCATTGAGATCCTCGTTATGGACCGGTATCTACGGTCATTACCGGCCCCATTAAGGAAGTGGGTCGGCCAAGGAGACCCTCGGTCCATTAATGAGTTTGTGGACCTCGTGGAGCGGCAGTTAGCCGCAGAAGAACTCTCTCGTCAGCCCCAGAACCCGGCGGTGAGGACCTCGAGACCACCCACGTGGAAGACTCGATCGGACTTGGGTTCGGGTAAGCGACCGGCGATGCCGGAGAGGGGTGAAGAGCGGTCAGAGGCCGTGAAGGGACTGGGGACAGACAAGGGGGTAAGGGCTGAGGCCCCGGGTTATGGAAACTATAGGTGTTTTAAATGCAATCAGTTGGGCCATATTGCCAAATACTGTAGGAATGAGGAAAGGATGGAATGTAATGTGATTAAACCCAGTATTGCAGAGAGCTCATTCTGTGGAAACATTATTGTTCCACGTCACCCTGTCGGGGCATACCCTTATTTGGTTTTGGTGTCGGTCAATGGGAAAAGGGCGGAGGCTCTCGCTGATTCAGGAAGTGCAATTACGTTAATTACGCCCGATTTATTATTAGATCGCGCATTGGATCAGGGATTCAAAACAGGGATTACTTGTATTCATGGGGATGTTAAGCACTATCCAACAGCCGTAGTTACTATTGAAGTGGGGTCTCAGATCGTAGACTTACGGGTTGGAGTAGTCCCCCATCTTCCCCACCAAGTAATTCTTGGTAGAAATATTCCGGGGTTTGATACCTTGGTGAAATTTAATAGGCAATTGGCCAAGCCTAGAATAACTATGGAGGAGGAAAGTAAGCCTTCAGAGAGCCCCCAGGCGATTTTCCCATTTACAGACCCGGACCTATTTATTGAAAGTCATTGTGTAAAAGAAAGGAAGTCCCGCCGACAGCGGAGACAGGAACGTGACACTAAGGTACAGAGTTTAGTTGGGGTCTTGACAAAACGCAACAGCAAGGGGGTATCTACTCAGTGCACTGAGGCAGAAATACTTGCAGAGTCGGAGGAAGTGGTTATAGACAACCCAAGGGAAGGTTCTTGGGAGGAGTGTCTTCAACTTCCCAGTGAGAGTTTTGCGAGGGAACAGGAACAAGACCCCACACTAGTAAATGTCAGGGAAAAGGTGGTGTCGATAAATGGCAGCAGGGTTGAAAATACTGTGGTTAACCCGCTTGAGCATTTTATAATAAAAAACGATCTACTGTATCGCTGTACTCAGCTCAATCAAGAACCAGTAGAACAGTTGTTGGTTCCGCCGGCTTTCCAATCTCAGGTGTTATATTTGGCCCATTCACATCTGTTTGGGGGACATTTAGGATCTGAAAAAACCCTGCAACGAATATTGAGAAGGTTCTATTGGTTAGGCATTAGAAAGGCAGTGGATCGATACTGTAGATCATGCCCAGAATGTCAGTTAGCGAGTCCAAATCCAGGTTTCCGAGCACCGTTACAACCCCTCCCGATTATTGAAGTCCCGTTTGAAAGAATAGCGATGGATTTGGTGGGGCCCTTGAATAAGTCGGCTAGGGGTCATGAATATATCCTAGTCATATTAGACTATGCTACCAGATATCCAGAAGCCATCCCTTTACGAAACACGGCATCTAAAACGATTTCTAAGGAATTAATACACTTGTTCTCTCGAGTAGGTATCCCGAAGGAGGTGTTGACGGACCAGGGTACTCCTTTTATGAGCCAGTTGATGAGAGATTTCTGTACTACCCTTAAGGTTAACCCTATTAGAACGTCAGTGTACCATCCTCAAACGGATGGACTTGTGGAGAGGTTTAATAAGACCCTGAAGTCGATGCTAAGGAAAGTGGCCTCCAAAGACGGGAGGGACTGGGACCTCCTATTGCCCTATTTGATGTTTGCTGTTCGGGAGGTACCACAGTCCTCAACCGGGTTCTCTCCGTTTGAATTATTATATGGGAGACAGCCCAGGGGCATTCTGGATATAGCTAAGGAAACGTGGGAAGCTCAAACTTCGTCAGGACGTAATGTGGTAGATTATATCCTACAGGTTCGAGACCGAATTGCAAAAATAACACCCATAGTAAAGGCCCATATGGAGGAAGCACAGGCCCGACAAGCAGGTCAGTATAACAGGTCGGCAGTACACCGGAAATTTTCACCCGGAGACCGGGTTATGGTATTAGTACCAACCCCAGAGAGTAAACTGTTCACTAAGTGGCAAGGCCCGTATGAAATAATAGCTCCAGTGGGAGAAGTTAATTATAAAGTAAGGCAGACGGATAAACGAAAGAAAGAACAAGTGTACCACATTAACCTTCTTAAACCGTGGGTAGACCGGGAGGAATTGGTCGCATTGGTAGCCTTGGGAAAAGACGGGAAGGGACTGGAAGGGAGATCGGTTAATATAGGTCCCTCCCTTACGCCCCAACAAGTCCAGGAGGTACAGCGATGTGTGAAAGCTAACCACGATGTGTTTTCTTCCATGCCAGGAAGAACAACGGTTATCCAACATGAGGTCCACACACCCCCGGGGGTGTGTGTCCGGGTTAGGTCCTATAGGATCCCGGAGGCCCAACGGAACGAAGTCGTTCGCGAGGTCGAAGCGATGAAAAGACTGGACGTCATCGAGGAGTCCTCGAGTCCGTGGAACAGTCCAATTGTGATGGTGGCCAAACCCAACGGAACTTGGCGGTTTTGTAATGACTTTCGGCAGCTCAACCAGGTATCGAAATTTGATTCATATCCTATGCCTAGAGTCGATGAGTTGATTGAAAGATTAGGTTCGGCGAAGTACATAACTACTTTAGACCTCACAAAGGGGTATTGGCAAATTCCCCTCAGCCCTAAGTCTAGGGAAAAAACTGCATTTGCCACACCCCTAGGACTGTTCCAATATAAGGTAATGCCATTTGGATTGCATGGCGCACCCGCCACCTTCCAACGGCTTATGGACATCATATTAAGACCTCATGCACAGTATGCTTCGGCTTACATCGATGACATTGTGATATTTACCGATTCGTGGGAGACGCATCTTGAAAAAGTGAACGCCGTATTACAGTCTTTACGGGAAGCAGCATTAACTGCAAACCCGGAGAAATGTTTTGTGGGCTTACAGGAAGCGCAATACTTGGGGTTTGTCGTAGGGGGCGGTAAAGTCAAACCACAAACGAGCAAGGTAGAGGCAATTACAAATTGGCCGATACCGAGAGATAAGAAACAAGTACGAGCCTTCTTAGGGTTAGCAGGATATTATAGACGGTTTGTGCCGGAGTTTTCCTCCATTGCTACACCCCTTACAGATTTAATAAAAAAATCGGCCCCGGTCCGTGTTAAGTGGAGCCCCGAGGCTGATAAAGCATTTAAAGCTATTAAACAGATACTGTGTGACAGCCCGGTGTTGAAGGTACCCGATTTTTCCCAGCCTTTCATATTACAGACAGATGCATCGGAAGTAGGTTTAGGGGCAGTGTTGTCGCAGATAGTTGAGGGGGAGGAACACCCCATAGGGTACTTAAGTCGAAAACTTCTACCACGAGAAAGAAGATATGCCGTGGTTGAAAAAGAATGCTTGGCAGTGAAGTGGGCAATTGAGGCGTTGAAATATTATCTGTTAGGCAGAGAATTTACCCTAGTGACAGATCATGCACCCCTAAAATTCATGAAAGAGAATAAGGAGAAAAATGCTAGGGTAACCCGCTGGTTTTTAGCTTTGCAGCCATATAAGTTCAGGATTGAACATAGACGGGGGATTCAGAATGCAAACGCGGATGGGCTGTCGAGAAAACACGGGGTTAGTTGGGCCGCTCTAACCGATAGGTTGGAGCTGGGGAAGAGGATATGTAAGAAAGAAGTAACGTCGCCTTTAAGGAATGGCGGCGTTACTACAGAAAATGAAGCAAACAGCACCCAGGAACCGGAGCACTAATTGGTAGGGCGGGGTTCCTGGGGTATATAAGGAAGGAGGGTAGGACAGGACGGGGGTGATCGTGGGGAGCACCGCCGGATTGTCCTGCAGGAAATACCCAGAGAGAGAGAGTGTTGTTAAAACTTCGCAAGGTAAAGCGAACGAGTGTTGTTTTGTGAACAAGAGTTTTGGTTTTTGTGTAAATTGTGAGCGGTTTCCCTCTTGGTGAGGTAGCCTTTTGTTTTGCTGGTATAATTTGTTTTATTTAAACGTTTGTGTGGACGCCGCTCGTGAGTATTAAGTAAAACAGTTCCGCAGCTTCCGTGTCGGTTGAGGACCGTCACGGCGGCCGACTGTGTATCTGTGTGAGGTATCCGGGACTGGAAAAGAGACTGTATGAGTACGCGCTGCAGGAGCAGCGGGTAGAAATAAAAAGGAAAAGAAAGCGGACGAAAACAACAGTTTGGTTTGCAGGACACGTTTTATTGTAACAGGGAAATAAGCACGTTGTACACAGGGGTGCTCTGGAACCACCCAGGACACTGGCTGCCGGGGTTCGTCCCCACAGTCTGGATACAGTCATCAACGCCGTTGGGCACGTCTTGCTTAGGAGGCGGGCACCGGAGTGTTCATCCAGGAGCTCTTATTCAGGGCCCCATTACATACTCCAACCAAGAGTCTTCCCGGTACCTGTTACCTGTGTTACAGCGAGATTCCAGCAGAAGGAATCGGCGCTGTACTTACCTGTTGCCTGTGTTACAGCGAGATTCCAGCAGAAGGAGTCGGCGCTGTACTTACCTGTTACCTGTGTTACAGCGAGATTCCAGCAGAGGGAGTCGGCGCTGTACTTACCTGTTACCTGTGTTACAGCGAGATTCCAGCAGAGGGAGGTGGCGCTGTCCTTACCTGTTCCTGTGTTGCAGCGAGGCTCCAGCAGAGGGAGTCGGCGCTGTCCTTGCTTGTGCTGCAGCGAGACTCCAGCAGAGGGAGTTGGTGCGGTTTTTACCTCTGGGCCAGAGAGCCTGCAGCGAGCGAGGAGTCCGTGGATACTTACCCGTGTTGCCGGATTACCCCAGCAGAGGCAGCGGACTTCTACAGGCTCCGACCTGTAGGGACTTGGTATTCTATAATAGATAGAGAGGGGCGAAGAAGTGAGACAGTTAGTGTCCCGTACAGGGCATTCAGTGATTTAAAGAGTCTCTTGTGTTTGAATATTGTAAATAAAAGTTACTTGCCTGCAATCTCTACGTGTCTGTGCTCGTCGGTGGAAGCCGGTGAGAGGAGTATCCCGCAGGGTACCCCTCCAGTTTGTTACAATATATATATATGTATGTCACAAAACTGGGATAAATCATTTTGGAGTGATTAAAAAAATATATAACAATACAAAGCAAAACAAGAGACGTCAAAAAAGCATTTTCTGTTATTTGCTGCAAACATAGTTTTAAAGTATTCAAAGCAATTTTGACCTTGAAATAATTCTCCTGCAATTTGTTTCTTTAAATAATTTCCACCCCTGTTGTTTTAATTTCCTATATATATGTATTTTTGTTTTGTAAGTAACAAACATACCCAATGCTGACTTGTTAGAAGTTGCCTGTGGCTTTGGTCTGCTTTAAATGATAAAACTTTAAGTGCTGACTACAAATTGCTAAACAACGGTTATTTAGAAAAGGCCATAACAACAGGCTGTGGAAGGCTCAGCAGGCAGCCTCCACCTCAAGGGCACCTAGGCTGAACAGTTTAATTCTATTGTCATGAGCGGCAGAGAGGAAGTAGTTTAATGCAGTTAAAGACAAGCAAACATAACAAGCTTGGAGAGCGGGGCTTTATAACTCCTACTTTCACTTCCTGCCCATGCTCCATTACCACTAATGTTAACCTATTCTGGTTCGGGGGGCGGGAGCTAGGCTCCTCCCTATCCTTTGATCTCCTATCATCAAACTCTTCCTTGGATTCGAAGGTCTCTGAAGATCACTTCTTGTCTGTATCAGAACATTCTCCGACAGCTTCAACCCAGGATCTGGTCAGCCCACCACTCTTCTCTCTCAAGCGTCTCAGTAATATCCGAACAGGTGCCTCCTGAGCAGGAGAACATACCACTTACCAGCCATCCAAGGAGTCAATCCCTGTCGATCAAACTGGCTCCGCGCCAAGGATATACCTCTAGAGCGACTGTACTTTAAGCACCAGACTTCCAACAAGCTCATAAAGTCCCTCCTCAAAAACGGAAGCGAAATCCCAGCAGGAAGCAATCGAGAATCCCTTTTCATTTTTTACTGTGAATCCATTTAAGCAGAACCTATATTTCCACCCAAGAAAACTCCCCAGCCACGCTCAGCTGTTCAGCGGCCCAGGTCAGACAGCATGCAGACTGTCTCAGCCCAAGCTACCACAGGAGCCAGCATGTCAACAGGCCAGCAGGCAGCCATTCCAGTCAGCAAAACTCAACCGCAACATTCTCTGATTTTTAACGAAATAGAAGCATTTATGCAACCATTTGCAGACACCTTTTCCTCAGTCAGTAGAAAAATCAGCCATTTGGACCATGCAGGAGGAGACGGACAGCTGGTATTGATAGGAGAGTTGGGGAGGTAAAGGACATCAAGAGAAATTGGTATTGTATTCCTGACAGATAGGATTTGATTGTAGCTGGTGCAAGATGTAAAGTCCTTTGCGTGCACTATAAAAGCCATAATCCACTCCTGGTTGAATGGGGTCGGATTAATCCTGTTTTGAGAGAAAGTCAAATAGGTGGCCGAGGACAGTGTAAATTATCAGGCTGGAGTCTTGATTTACAGTTTTAAACCGGTTTTGGTTTTATTTTTCTTACACTGCGGTGGCGAAACAACCACTAATAAAACAAACAAAATAAAGCTAGGTCTAAACTGGAGTGCTAACTAACAGTACTTTGTGTGGAACAAACACTAGATCTCTTACTCAGGTTTGGGTTTCTTTTTGTTACTTCCGCTTCCTTGCGCCTCTATACCCCCATCACAAAGCTATCGGATAAGCCATTTCTATCGAGGTGTCATTAACTTTAACAAGCAGTTAACCAATTGACTATTATCCAGAATTCGTTAAAGAAAGCAGCTGTAGATTTTTCGTGGACGTACATACATGCGGGAACTCGTGACATCGAGTTCTCAACCCATTACACTGCAGCCAGGGAACAAGCTCTTATCATTATCACACTAAGTTTGATTCTGCACCACAGCAATCATATCGGTCCACTTTTAAGAATCATCCGCTTATAAGAATCAAAACACCCGGGACGGATGTGATTCTTATAAATGGACTGCATTGTATGTCCGGAGCGGGGACAACCCTTCTGCTAGGACCACCAAAAGATTTTCCTCTAAAAACTCCAAATTGTCACTAGCACGATTTCTTTCAGAAAACAAAAACATGCCTATAAAAAGATACCAACATCCCCCCCCCCGTCCCCCCCGTCCCCCCCCAAAAAAAACACATTTAAATTAGTGGCTTGTGAGACGTCTAAACTTGTGGCTTGTAATTAGTCTTAAGCTGTTTCTTATTGGTTTTGGAGTTGGAATCACATTGAGAATTTAGCCTAAGGGGGGTTCCATCAAAGGTTCTGGAAGAGCATTTGGGGTTATGCTTTATTTATTATTTATCGGTACATATAAATGCATATACAAGGCAAAAACATAATGTAAGTGTGTTAAATGCACCAATTTACAACAAAAAAAGAATATTCAAATCATCCCATCAAATAAATTAATTTCTAATGTTTTCTTTTAGCTTTTAATGCTAAACTAATTTACAGTCATTTTTTCCCCCCTCTCTCTAGATAATCACTTGCAATTGTTAAATCAACACAATTAAATACATGACAATATACTGTACACAAATAACTTAAATGCACTCAAAGACTAGATTACAATGCTAATAAGGGTGTTTTGACAATTATTTATTAATCATTTTATGTATTTATTACAGCAATTAAACAGAAAATCAGGCTCTTGGAAATTAAATGTTCAGCTACTCAGCACACAAGCCAATTCCTTACTATATTTAAACATAAATGTCACCAATTTGCAGCAATCATGCAGCATGCTTCATAGAACCTGAAACAATGCTCATCTATATGACAATTTTCATGGTCCCACATTAAACAAGATGGGTTGCTTCAGATAAAAAAGAGTTTCTGTTAAACCACCAGACTTTGAAATCCTTTCGGTCTAAAGGGCTACAACCTTTTAACTGCCCCAACTTAGCCTTTTGATCTGAATTTTGTACTGATAATGCCATGCACTTAATCCTCTCAACTATCCAAGTCTCAAGAGAAAGAGCGCATACTCTTACGCTATACCAGACCTTGCTAGGTAATGAGGAGATGGTGAAACAAGGGCTCTTTTTGCAATCTTCTGCCTTCAATCACTCAGGAAGGATAACTACACTATCACAAAAATAGTACTAATGCATTTTTCTGTCATAATAAGTATACAGAAGCAAAAAAAAAAAAAGCATAATTCAGACCTAAGGATGCATTATTCAGGATATGAGCACTTAGGCATATTTTGAGTGAATTGTAGCTCTGTTTCTTCTTTCATTATATTGTTGCGAAATAGTTTAAATGTAACAGTGTATGTATTCAGACGTTCATTGTTTGCAGTAAAAAGACCAGAATATTATTAAGGACATTTACAGTAGGTTCAACTGGATATCTAAAGGGGCTGGGACTTCTGATACATAAACAATGTGATAATGTCACCATTAAATGTTCCAAAAATATGGCCCTCCATTTTTCCTACATTATATCCTATGTGTAGCACTTTAAATTTGGGGGTGGGGGGGTGGGGGGAGGGGGTGGTAATAAGATTCTGTTGTGAGTTGTAGTTACAGCACATATTAATTAATTATGTATGTCATTTAAAAAATTAAAAAATACATAAAAAAAAACACTCCATGTAACATTTAGTTTCAGAAGCATTTTGCTTATGTCTTTTTTTAAGTATCTCATCTTTTAATAGGTCCTTAATTCTCAAGTATAGCCACAAAATGTACCATGCTATAACTACAACTGCAATGTAATTAATACCACTTACTGTACAATACAGCCTTGCCAAAAATGTCTGTTTTAACTGACACACCATGGGTCAGCTTACCGGTGTACCATCATTTTACATATCCAGGTTCATTCTACTGTACTTTATATCCCCAGTAAAGATCTCCTTATGCCTTTATTGTGTTTAAGCATCTGCCCTTCTGCTACTGCCCATTGAGACCTTGATTAGAACATGTCTCCTTCCCACCACAGTGAGTTATTGTGATGTCACTGCACTCATCTAGATGCTCTTTTCTCAATGCATTTCCCAAACTACTTCAGTTCCTATTTTGTTGCCTGTGTAATTTGATTTTGTTTTCACCAGCACACTCCAGGTCATTATATTACAGTAACTTCAGTTGTTACTATAGAGTCAGTATCATTACTGGCCACTGTGTTCTGCTTCAATAAACCTACTTTATTTTAAGCTTTTTTTTTTTTCTTCTTTAATAAAAAAATGTAAATTAAAATCATTATTATTAAATGCAGCTGACATATTGAAAAGAAACCAGTTCAGGTTTTCTTTTTCTTTTTTCTTTGCTTCTTGTAAACCTATTATTGAGGTATATCATTAATCATTATTAATATATTACACTGCCACCTTTGTCTATAATTAAATCAATATTGGAAGTTTTATTTATACTTGGCCGCAGCTTGTTTCAAAATCACAAGTGTATTAATGATGGTTCAGTGTTTACTCATACTGTTCTCTTGACACATAGACTTTTCATGATCATGAGTACCTACAAGCTTTTATTCTGATGGACAAACAGATCATAGCCCCCTAATTCCCTGGTTTAGGTTTAATGGCACCTAGAAAGCTTGTTAAGTGTTTGTGTGAAGTTAACTAGTCACCGAGGCAATGGCGGATGAGCAGAGAAACTATGCAGTATTTGCAGTAATCAAGTTAGTGCAGGCTGGTGATATAAATAATTTAATTACACTATTATTATTATTATTATTATTATTATTATTATTATTATTATTTTATTAGAGGATGATTGCAGTGTATCATTGGAGATCTGGGTTTGTGGGAGGGCTGGTGGCAGTTTGGGTGGTTGGGGTATGGGGGCAGGAAATCATGAGAGAAGGGATGTACATACTGTAATAATAAACACGAAATACATTTTTACAAGCTTTCTTTATTGCAGCTTGGCTTCTGAGCTGAAGTGATTATGCAAATTAGTTGGGTGTTGCTGGTGTTTTCAGTTTTGAACTGATCACATTCAGTGCAGACATGTAGCCTCTTTCTGGTCACACTTAACATTTATACTTTTATACATAAAATAACAGAATTAAAAAAAAAAGTATGAATATTTGTGACAACTACAGGACAGGAATACTGATAAGAAGGGCTGCATACAAAGTAAAAGAAAAAAAAAATACTGATGATGACTGGATTTTACCTAAATGAAAGTACACAACGTTCATAAATTGATTTAGTAAATATTGCTTACATTCAATCACACACCTTATTCTAGCACTGTGCTAACCAAATCACTAAAGTTAGCCTATGTAAATCAGCATATCATTTAAATTCACACAATGGAGGTTATGCTGATTTGATATTAGAGTATATCCCACACCCTGAAGTGCCTTATTGCGCTTATAAAATGGATCAACCAACATTACAAAAAAACCCCAGTAAAAACATGTTTTAATTAACAAAAAAGTCATTTTTATTAAATATCCTTCCACCTCTGCCTGACCTTAGAAAAAATAGTCCCTTAAAACATAAAAAAATAAAACAAAAAATTCATTAATTAAAAAATAATAAAATTCATTAATTAAAAAATAATTTCAGATGTTGAATTGAACATTGCCATTGAAAGTGCAGTTTTGATTCGTTACACTTCTTGTAATTCTTGGTTTATTCATTACATTTTAAAGTAAAATATTACTGTCCATTTTCATCATGACGCAGCACAAATGAGTCTACCTTTAAATCACACAGACCCATCCTCACAAGACCTGCAACAGTATCAGGTGAGAGTGAGTTTTTTTTAATCATCCTTTGTTATCTGGGGTAGTAACAGGAGGCATCCATACCAGATTTGTGCTACTACAGCTTCACAGTGGCGAGAAAGACATTATTTGCATGGAATACCCGATTACTCATCAAACTAACTTTGCAATTTACAGCTTTGCAATGTGGAGAACTACTGGGCCAGTGTTAAGAAACAATTTAAAACAATGCAGGGCACAGCAGAAGACATGATACCATCGTACCTGAACACATTTAAAAGGTATGGCAGGAATTGTCGAGATTCATTTATAAATGTTCAGCATCAGATCACACAGCTGCGCAGGGGGTGGGTCCAGTGGTAGCAGGCAGGCAGACTGAAGAACGGACAGACCAGGAGCAACGGCAACAAAACATCTTTTAACTCCAAAGTCTCTTTTAAGAGGGACCCAAATCTTCTGTGAAAAGCTGAAAGTTTAAGAGATATTTTTAAACTATTTATTTTCAAAATGGGATAGGGAAACGCCGTAGTTCAGGGAGAAGGAACAGAGCGATCAGAATGGCGAGTTTTGAATTTATTTGAATACTTACTTTCACTACTTTAATTAATCATTGGTGTCCGATTCAGATTCATTCAATATCTCATGTACACTTCAGTTTCCCAAAAGTTCAACATTTACATAAATCTCGTCGGTCATGTTTATTGCAATAAATTCCAGTATGCCTGCCGTTTTTGTTTTTAAATTCTAGTGGTGTATGGATATCTGCCAGTGATTTGCCCGTTTTTGAAAAAAAGTGCCGACCCATGGTGATATACTGTAATATCAACACCCCCATGTGACCTGTTTTGACCAATCAGGATAGAGTATTTAAAATACCCATTTTATAATTCTCAATAGCCAGTCTAGGTGGACACTGTAGTATTATGACTCTGAATAAGAATATTAGGTAAGGTACCACTACCGAATTAGCATTCCATTTTAACTGAACAGAAGCGACAGGGTTCACCTCAGGACAGTAAGAAGAAGATTGTCCACTGCTAATGTAAAAACTGAAGAAGTTGACTTCACGCGCTTGCGTGTATTTAAATCTTTTATTCACTGCAATTGTACCTGTGGCCAAATCCAGCAGCTCAGGAGTTAAGTCAAGGCAGTGCATGGCTAGCAGTCACTAGCAATGGTATCCTGGATAATTACCACCACTTAAGCTGGACCACACCTTAGATAAACCTGTAATGCTGGTGTTTTCTACAAACATTTTCCCTCCTGCAAGCTGTGGCTTGCCTCACTCATACGTATGTGTGCTCTGTTTTTCGTTTGGTTTTCATTTTGCTATTTTGTACTTAGCCAAGCTAACAACTGACATTCTGTTGATTTAGTGCTGCAGCTCATTAGTGTTTATGTGAGGTAACTAAACTCCAAAAACCTTACCTTTCAACCTTTTTCTTTTATTGCAAACCTAATGAAGGCGGTCAAATAAAGGACAATACACAGTATATATTCAGGTATAAATTCAATATGGCTGCGTATAATGTGATTTTGCATTGTTTTGCTGTTAGAAAAAGCAATCAAAAAACATAATTTACATTTACAGTATGCATGTTTGTATTTATATTTTGAGTCACAGAAATTCCATACATCATCTCACTGTACAATGTCCAAAATACAGAAGAAAAAAAAACAAAAAAAAAACCACATGGATTCCTATTTTAAGATACAAATACATCTTGATTTTATAATGTTTACTTGAAAATACTTTGTTTTAAATATCAAGTTATCTTTCCAGTCTCTGCATTTCAACTATTTTAAAGAGAACCTCAGAGCCCAGACAGGACTAGGTTAACCAGTTGAAAAGGATCAAGTCTCGATACAGGAGGATTAGTAAAGTGTAAAAGCAGGTTTTCCCATCACTAAAAATGAAAATGAGTTGTGGCAAGAAAAAAAACACAATAGAAACCAGTACTGAACAAAAAACAACTAATAAAAACACTGTAGAATGTGATGCCGAGAAAGGGATTCCAAAAAATACTTTTTAATTACAGTTACATTAAAACACCCCTAATTCCTATTAAGTATTACATGACGTATTATGTTTTACTCTTGGATGATTAATTTGTTTAAAAATAGGTCTCTTAAAACCACAGCTTCAGAAGAGCGATATAGACTGCATAGCGTTTACATCCAGGCTATAGAGTCTGAAGTGGTTCTTTTCCACAACTACAATATGCAGTATATTTGTGAAATTTGAATTTCTAACATACCGTTTATATCCAGGCTATCACTGAAGAAGTTTCCTTTCCAGATTATCCTACAGGAATAAACCTAATTTGTCCCTAAACTGTTTTTTTTATACATATATAATATTAAACGTCATGTAAAAAAAATGACACCGTAGGACCATATTTGTTTTTCAGACCCTATCCTTTTGTTCAGTTAGGCAAAGTCTGAGTTTGAAGAGTTTTTTTTTTCCTGTGTTTGACAGTATGCCTTCTTTGAATACGCTACTGAATGAATACTACCAAAACCACTTCTAACAGTCTTTCGTACAAGGCATAGTATTACTTGAAACACCAACAATGGAAAACTTGTTTACCAAAAAAAAACACATGTACCTTTTGAGATAATGGTCTTAGTAAATTGGAAGGTGGATCAATTTAAACTTTTTAGAAATGTGACCTCATAATTAGGCAGGTAAAGGCACGGTCAACTGCAAAAAACACAATACCTATAGTGAGAGATAGGGCTTAAGGTCTGACGTTGTATTGTTTTTGTCCTGCATTCATGTTTGTTTTGCAAAGTTCAGCGAAAGAACACAAAAAGGAAATGAACTAGTATTTTATGCATGCTTTATTAGCAGTTGGTTCTGATGTAATGTGTTCTATTTTGTTCTAATTCAAACAACAAGCAGCAGACAGACCCACCCAGGTAAGAAAAAGGTGAAAGTAAGGAAAAGGAAGAGGGATCTGTCTTTCTTTCTTTTATTCATACATGATACACAGAACAAAACCATTCAAGGCTGTAATCACAATAAAAATGACATGGATTTCCCATTTTGGTGCCCTATTGAAAAACATCATAGTTCAGAGGTCAAATGGAGCTATTACACAGTAGTTATCATTTAAGAAAAAACACCATTGGTAATTACCCAGTTTTACATGGTTATTCTTGCCATGTAATCTAAACTGCTACCCAGATTTCTTCTGACTTGCTCTCCTACTAGCATTGTAACCAAAGCTGAAATTCTACCGAGGTCAAACTTAGGTTTTCAAGCTATAGCTGCAGTATTTATATGACTGCTTGGTATTTACTATTCAACCTCCGAATCTGTGTTACACGGCAAACCAACAGAGAAAATTAAGGAGTCTTTTTGTACTTTACCAGAATTTTTACATGAGCATCAGCATTGAGGATTAAAAAAAAACAACCGAGAATGCTACCTCGGTGTCCTCATAGCTAGTGATGGCCATGACTCCTACTGCATCCCGAGAAGGTACAATAGTCAACGGGGTCTAATTTGCAACAGTGCATTTAAATTAAATGCTTTTGTATTGACTGAGAATGTCACTCCACTTGTACTGCAGCGCTGAGCTCTGATTGACCCTTAACTTCCGGGTCAGAAAACATATGTATTGGTCTATTGCTCCACATTTAGTACTTTTGAGGCACACCTAGTATGACTAGATCTACATAATCAAAAAGGGAAAAAGGATTACTGACTTATCAATAGGCAACTAGGTGTTCCTTGAATCATGTCGCAATTGAGAAATGATGTAAACATGAAATGCTTTCTATATTCTAATATTTTCTATCATCAAACAGATTTATGGATGAGTAATAATTAAGATACATTAGATACTGTATACAAGCTTGTCAAATGTCTACTTGGGCAACCAGGTTTATCCATACAAACCGTAGTACAGCACAAACAATTACATGCCTGAAGAAGCATACAGACCTTGTATTTATGTCTTTAATGTACTGAATGTAAAAACTGCAGATCAAAACAACATTTCAGCATAGGTTCTTCTTATCTTTGTATTCAAATGTTGTTATTGAAACGCGACCAACACTTTTGAAAATGTTGAATGGCTTTGATATCTGAACTGTACAGGGGTATGTTATAGTGTGTGCTGTGGTGTGCTGAGCTTTACTGGTGTGATGAATATGTTTAACACAGGGGTGGTAAATGACTGTTTTGAAATATAATGAAGGATAAACAGATTGAAAAAACCCTGTGTAAAGAAGTATGAATGTTGAAGAAATCACTGCTAGTTCAAAGGGAAATTTGACAGGTTGTTAATGATGAATGCACAAAAAATGTATATCACCAAGTATCCGGCAACATGTAGGATTGTCCACAGACAAATAAAAGAGAAATGGCTTTCACAAAAAAAAAACCTGTGAGCTAGCATATTCAGTGAGGTAAGTTCTAAATCAAATATTGATTTTTCCATTATCATATTCTCACCATTTTCCAGCTCACTGTTTTGTCACACACTATCCAAGCAACATTCCTCATAGCATCAATATTAAGTAAAAGTATAACTACTGTTATAATGAAAGTCTAATTAAGCAATAAGGCACGAGAGGGCATGGGTTGTGCTGGATATTGTCACTTCATAGTGCGTCTGCAACCAACCAAGAAGTGACAATATCCAGCACAACCCATGCCCTCAAGTGCCTTATTGCTTAATTAGACTTTCATTATAACAGTAGTTATACTTTTACTTAATATTGATGCTATGAGGAATGGAATGTTATAAAAAGGAAAGAAGAAATCTGTATAGTTTCTAAAGACATAACCTTCCACAATAGGAAATAGTCCCTATAAACATTTTTTTTTTGTTTCAGTAAATGCTTTTTTTTTTTTAAATAAAGACTTTAAATAACTATATAAAAAAAACGTGCTTAGATGTGTTTCAGTTCATTCTGACTTTAAATAACCATACTCAGTTGTACATCTGTGAGGTGCCTGTCTTCCTGCATAGTCTAGGTAACGTTGTTGCTAGGTAATTCACTCCCTTTGGCTCTAGCATATACCAAACAGCGCAAGAGTTTAAACTTTAAGGTGCCTTGTTGGGATGAAGATATTAAGTAATTAATTTAAAGTGATTTTTTTTTCTTCAGAAAGCCAGTCACGTAAACGTTAACAGCCCAATTTGTTTGTTTTGTGGTATTAATCTCATTTCAAGTTTTTTTCTGGCACGTCAATATTACATTATTGTACCTGTAAAGAGAGTGAGTGCGCGGTAGTACAGGAGAAGAGAGACAGTGAAGAAAGGCAAGAGTTGGATGGTTAAGACATTGCGTGTAGTAATGTAAATACTGTAGAAAAAAATATAAAAATATCCACAGTTAAAAATGAATGAAGAGTCAGTTTCACAAAACGACAGCTGATACCAAAAAAAAGCGTCTTGTTTAAAATAGCAAACTGGTTCATAGTGCAAATGAATATAAACTGGAAGATATGACAAGACACCTTGATGTCTTTAGTATCTTCCATGACAGCAGGTATTTTGACAGGTGTTTACTTTGATTTTGGAGGCGCAATGATACGTGGTTAGCACAGATGGCAGTGATTTGCCTTTGTTCCTAAGTAGTTCCAAATCATGACATTGTGTTGGATATTGTAATGGCTTGTAACACTGATGGACCAATCAGCATGCAGCATTCTAACAATACATTTTATAATTCAAAACAAATTCAGTGGCATTAGTTTTTCAGCAACATTCTTTTTTTTTTCTTTTTAATTGACCAATTATTATTTTTATTTATTTTCCCCCAATTTGGAATGTCCAATTATGTTTTTTCTCCTCACTGCAGCGAGTCCCCACACAGCAAAGACATTCTGAGGGTGTGTGAGCGTCCTCCGATCTCACAAGCCTAAAGCCAGAATCGCTTTTACGCCGAGCAATCCAGAGGCTACCGATCCCGGAGAACAGAGATCAGCCCTGCTTCTTATCCACTCTGAATGTATTCGGTGTCTGGCCAGTAGGGTTTGCTGTTGTGCGATGAGGAGAAGCAATCCCTGCCGGTTTCCCATCACCCACCAACGGGAGCGTCAGAGCCAATGTTCAGCCTCTTTGCACAGCCTGGATGCCAACTGGCGCTGTCCAAGCTGTGTGACTCATCCTACGCTCCCAGTGGCAGCGCCACTCAGGGACCCCTTTCAGCAACATTCTTACACAATAATAATTTACAATCAACAGTATCTATTAATATATTAAAGTGGTATGGTCCAGATGTTTTATATATATGGGGGAAAAACAATCACTATAAAAATGTTTCAGGGTTAACACACTGTAAAATTGAATTATGGGAGGTATTCCTGAATTCCCTGTGCCAATTATTGATTTGAACGACAATATGAAGAAAAATGAAAAGTTAAATGGGCACAATGTGTTGGGGGGTGAGATAGGGATGGGGATTTCAGAGAACTAATGTGAAATAAATGTAAAAAAACCCCCAAAAAACACATTGCTTATCCATTGTAAGTAAGTGTTTAACTACAGGTATTTCAAAGCCAGCACTTAAGATTTACATACGGCTCTTGGTACAATAAGAATATAATTAGGAGATGCAATGCCCCCACTCAGTTCTTAGCGAGCAGGCTGTATGATGGTATTACCTCATTAACACTTACGTTGGTTTGGTTCAAGTGATACAAAATAAGACTGTTAATGGTCAAGGGAGTATAGACTTAGGCCAGTCAACCCTATCTCTGAAAAATTTTCAGAATAGATAAGATGCTGATTTTAGCTAAACACTAACTTGTCACTTGTCAGTATTGAAAGTGTTGAAGTTTGAAATAGTAAGACTAGAAAGGAAACATTTAAAGTGATAATCATCATAGATCTATTTCTATTCTAAATGTAATCCAAAGTCATCACCATACTGTACTGCATGTTCTAAATACATGAAATAGAAAATAATGGACAGAAAATTAATGATTTCTAAGTGTGGCATATGAAACATTTATGATCTCAAACAGTCATCTGTGCTAATGTTTAGCACATAATACACATTTTTCTTTAATTTAATTACTATGGTTGATTGACATTGTCAGCAAAGAACGAGAACGAGGCAGCTTGTCCCTAGAGGGCATTAACAGGGTGTTCCACACTGACGAACTGGCTTGCCAACAAAACATCTATCTTTTTCTTGTATGGTATCATATTACTGATAGGACATTTTAATAGATACTTACAACATACTTTTTGCAGTGTATTAGGGATTACAAACTATTATTTACAGGGCCAAAAATCTACAGTTGAGGTGATTTTTTCCCCTGTGATCATTTACCTAGTTGGTAAGATTTACATAATTACACCACAACAAACTGCCAGCCTACTGGAAGTAGAGTTCTACTCGTGCGGTCGTGTTTTTATTCAGGTGTTTAAGGAAAACAATTTACTTGTATTCATTTTGTTATAGCTCATGTGAGCTGCTCTCACAGAAAACAAAAGCCACGAATAGCTATTCCAAAAATGTTTTGAATTTAGGAAGTAGGGCTTCTCATTGAAAGAAGATCAGATCAGCTAACCTGCCTGAAAAAAGCTGTGCTCAGACAGCATGTTTTGGTGGCAGGCAGAAGTTAGACTTGCTTACCAGTCCTAGATTCTTTTTCTAGTGTGTTTAACTAAATTAGGCTCTAACAATAGCAGTTTAACAAACTAGGATGGATAATGCCAGTTTCAAAGAAACTAAAGTTATAGCATTTGGCCACTGATGTCAATGTGGGATATGTTAAAACCCCATTAGATATTTAAGCTGGCCTGCAGATAAAGGTCCTCATATTTGGGCATTAGTTCTCTGGCTTCTTGCTTTGGTCTCTGAAGGTTTTGCTGTGTTTATGGCTTGCCTTAATAAAAGTAGTTTTCTGGGCTGGACTACTATACATCTATAGCTAATCACCAGTTCACTTGTACTTAGGTTTTCTAATTGACTTGTTTGCATGATAAATGCTAAAGATGTCAGCATGTACCAACAGGTTTTTTTTACACACCCTCAGTAACTTGCTCATGAAAAAGCAGCATCTTGCTACCTATTCTTCCACTGAACAAGTGCTTTATGTGTGGCAGGCAAGGCCACTGATGAAGTGGCTTATGTGACTTGATTAGGCAGATGTTCATTGCATGCAGTGTATGGTTTAAAGTTTACTGCCATGGTCGTGAGATACCTGTTTGGATTTAAAAAATGTTCACGAATAAAAAGCATTTGTTTGGAATTTGCAACCAGGATACTATTGTGTGCTGTTGCTTGATTCATTGCTGCAGAATCAAACATGGGCAGGTAAAAGGCATGATATTTCTGGGGTGATAAACAAACAGACTCATAAAACATACCCATGATGTGTCTCACTACAGCTGTGCACAGTGCCAGTAAAAACAAGTGAATCAGCTGATAGCATCTTTACAGACGACTTGAGCAAGTTGGAGTTTATGCAGAAGACTGATGCAATATGTTTTCATGTACTCAAAAATGAAGGGTTGGTGTATTCTTGTAGATCCTATGTACAAAAAAAAGAAATAAACAAAAGATAATGATCTTTAAAGACTCAAAAAGCAGGAGCTCAAGGCCTGCTATCCATAACACATTCGGTTTGATAACCATAATCATGTTGTTCAATATCCACATTGGAACTTGCAAAACAACCTTAAAAAGTACTTATATTCCCACCATATACACATGTCGCAGCTGTAACACAGAACCCAAGGCTGTCTAAAAAAAAAAAAAAACAATTGTATTAAAAAACTTATACTGTTTAAGGCATAAGAATTTGAGGAAACAAAATTGTCTCAAATCCTTCTGAAGAATAAACATTTTGTATGTAGGCCTATAAATTCTATATCATTTGAGTGATGCTTTGGTACTCTTACAAAACATATCATCAGCAATATAGGTTTTCAGTAGCTTATTTGTAAAGAAGTCTGTTTTGTGCAGTTTCTAAAAAAAACAGTTATTTGAATACAGCCCTAAGAGGGTCCTTCTAGTTAAATATTGTTTAAGTATTTATTTATTTTATTTTCCCCAGGTTAATAGTTGTGAGTGTGTCCCAGCTCAAGGAACTTGGCCCGTGATGGATTAGCAGTGATATGCACTGATTGCTCACACCTGTGCTCTGAGTTAACCTCTGTCCCACTCAGTGCAATCAGCCATGCCCAGGTAAGACCATCAGCTCTAGGACTGACATGCACACAGACCCACCCAACCGGTCCAGCCACACACCTGTGGGAGAGTCGTCCCCCCCCCCCCCCCCCCCGCCCCCTCCCACAAAGCTCTTAGACTCAGGAAAGCAAGTCTTTACTCTTTACAATAAAGCAGGTAGAATTATTTGGATGATCACAAAATAACAATAAGTCCAGGAAGCAAAAAACAACAAGATGATGAAAATCATTTTTTAAAAATGAAAATCTTAGAAATAATGCAGCAGATTTCAGAACAATACAGAAAGAATGTTATACTGTTTTTTTTTTTTAATCTCACCCATACTCATATTCAAATTTTAAATAACTAAACAAAAATATGTTTGTACCGGCCCCTAGTATTTATAAACACTCCGCTCTGCTTTTAATGTATTTGATGGGGTTAATGGAGGCCAATAATCAGCTCTTGGGGAATAGCCCGCTGGATTAGTTCAGAGTTAAAGAGCTAGGCTAACTAGAACAACGTGATGCAAAGACAATTCCTTTTATTTTTATTTATTACCTCTAATTTAACTCATAATCACTTTGCTGATTTTGAAGGGTAATATGATTTACATCACTCTGTGTGGTCTGTACAGTTTTCACAGCAGCTGTTAACTCAGTGCTACATATCTGCATGCCTGACAGAAACTCCCTGGAGCTTATCTGCTAAGACTAGCCTGGGGGAGCTGATGGTAGGCTAAACCAACAGGAAGTTGAACATACCTGAACTTTTTTGTCTTGTCTACCACAGAGGTGAGCGGAAGCACCCAAAGTAATAGCACAGATCCTCCTGGTTATGAATCATGGAGGTCTAAGCAGGATAAATAGACGGGACTGAAGACAAGTATCTACATGTGCGGATAATTAAAATAATAATAAACAAAATTAAAAAGTACATATCTGCAATACTTTGCTGTTTCTGTTATGAAAGGCTGAATTCTCACTGGAAATAACACATACTAGCAACTATATTATTTATTCAAGCATTTTTTTTCATTTTCCCAGTTCTGAAGTGGTCAGGTTTAAAAACCCTTTGCAGTCTATTTTACATTAATATTCTTCTACTTGGGATACTAACTTCAGATACAAATACAGTCTAAAATATGCTGGCTTTTGTAAACGTTTGCTGCTGTGCAATCTTTTATAGCAGTTTATGTGGGGAAATGTGTCATTGAAACAGGCTACAAAGATTACTTGTTTTATGGTAAAAAAAAAAACTAAAACAAAACAAAAAAACAACAATGGGCAAATACAAATGCTTATATGTGTCTGATATAAGAAACGTATTCTGTGTCGACCCATAGAGACCCCACAGGCTTTTGTAATATTGTTTTAGCAGCAATTTATAATTTTGTTTTAAATAATCGATATCTGTATTTCTGTCTTTATTTTTATGCTACTGTACCTGTGGCAATGTGGTTTGATTGAATCTAAATATTAATTGCTGCCATAAAGCAGGTTAAAACTTGTCACAAATTACTGTTAGGCTATTAAAGAAATTACACCAAGAAATATTAAATTAATACTTAAAAAAAAAAAAAAAAAAGCATTTTGTAAGGGTATCTGTCATTTTTTTAAACTGACAACAACTTTCATTCATATTGATGTCTTTGACTAAATCTGTTTTTTTTTTTTTTAAAGTTTTGGAACCACTAAATAAGCCACTTACAGTATGCTAAAGTACGGCCATATACTTAACAGAGGCTGCAACGCTTCATTTACATATTACTAAGTTTTACTTGGGAGCCCTGAGAGCAGCAGAAAAGATTTCTGACCTCTCGATGGGGCATAAAAAATTGCATTGGCCCCTTCACAACATGGGGATTAATCACATGTATGATTACACATTAAATTACCTGGGATGTAAGCATTTGCGCTGCGCTTTGGGGTCAGCGCATCAGGGTTTTTGCAAAGTTAGTATCAACTACTTTTTGCTAAAAATCCTTGTAACCAATTGGTATTTGACTAATAGAGACTGACACTCTGCCTGGCTTACCATTTTCTTTACAGAAAGGAAAGATTAAGACAATCCGATGCAAGCCCCCTCGACTTTGCAAGGTGCTTAAGGACTGAGAGTAAAGAGGATTCCTCTCCTGGTTAAGATGAGATGTTAAAAAATCCTGCTGCTTTAACTTCGCCCACCTGGAAGTTACTGCCAGATACTGCCAGACCACACCAACACTACTCTTTGTTTATCAGCTTAGCTGACACTTTGAACACAGAGAAAATGCACCTACATTTTTCCTATGTGGCTTTTCCCACCAATCCACAAATACCACACCAAGGTTGTTAACCTGTCAGATCACAGCCCCGCCCTAGGCATTTTAACTGAGCTGTATTTAGTAATGGCTTTGCTTTAAAAAAATAAATAAAAATGAAGGAAAATCAATATAATTAATAAGATGCCCATTACTCCAAACAATCCTCACACGTAATAATACATTTCTAAAATTCCTTTAAAAGATGTGTTTGGAAATTAATTTTTTGTGTAAGTAGAATTATGTATGGCCACCAGAAAGACAGAAAGAAGATAGGTGCAAGCTTCCTTATACAGCTTTACTGGGAAGACCACACCTGCCATTTTACCCTGGTTCTATCCAGATATCTGATTGGCAGTTTTAAACCAAAGCCTCCAGAAAAGAAAGACTCATGTTGTAATCCCCTGCGCTACCTAGTCACCCCATACTTCCATGAATTATTACATTTCCAAAACACCAGTGAGAAAATGAAAACTTAATTATAGAAAATCCTGGGAATAACAATAGAATCACTGCATCTGGACAGTGCTTCAGTCAGTCTTAGCAACCAACCAGCCGGCACGCAATCACCCACTTATCACCCTTAAGTCAGGCAGATGGTGCTGCCACTATGGCCAGTTTAGTGTGCCAACACCTTACCAAAACAGAATATTAAATGAGTTAGTCAACTGGATGCATATTGCATTTACAAACAGCTGACCCTGTTATAACATGCATTAGAGGACAATACTAGCTGGGTGTGCAGTGAAAAATATAGCGTTACACGTCCCCACGTGTTGCTACAACTGTTTAAATAACTTTTTGCACTTATAACTTTAAAGTCTGTTTTAAAGCTCTTTTCAAAATGTCTACTCTAGTGCACTGATAGTGTAAGGATTACTGCCCACATTGTCAAACAGGTAACACAGCAATGATGTGGTACAGAACAGAAAATCCAGAGCACTTATGTTTTTTTTTTAATTTATCTTCCTGCAGTGATCTAGAGGACATATCTTAAACCCCAGTGCACTAGAGCAGACATCTTGAAAAGAGCTTTGAGACTTTAACGTTATAAGTGTAATAAGTTGTCCGGATGTTAACAATGAAAAGAAAAACGACAGGTATGTTATTTAAACAGTTGTAGCAACATGTGGGGTATGTAACGCTATATTTTTCGGAACCCCGCTATACTCTTTAAGGTTGGTAATGATTAACACTACTTAAGTGATTGGGGAATCTTAATGATTCCTCTTCTTATGGTCAAAGGCCAAGGGATCATGCTGTCTTCTAATGTCATTATACACGAACACAAACAAATAACACGATTCACATACAATTTGAAAAATAGTGCTACTTAATTAAACCTATATAAACAATATGAAGTGTGTGCTACGTTTAATTTGTTTTCCATTTTATTATATTACAAGTACTATATATATATATATATATATATATATATATATATATATATATATATATATATACATATATATATATATTAAAAAGTTTAAATTACAAACATGTTAAACCACAAAGGAAGATGATAAGTCGAGGTCACATCAGCTGCATTTCCTGCTCTAGAACGTGAAATTAAAGAGGACATAATACTGTGCTAAATGGTTTTAATATAAAGGGCTTTGTAACTGATATATTACCTCTGAATGGTCTGATCTCTTGATATGACTAATTGCTACTGGAAGCTCACCTATTCTGCACTGCAGCACAAAGAGGAAGGAAGAGCACCAAGATATCACTGTTAATATTCACATTACACTTTCACATACACTATAGAATTTAGGACAGCGTATAATATTTCATCTGAAAGAAAGAAAATATAATTAATTGGATAAAATGAGCCTGCATACAATATATATTAAATGCTTAATTTATATTCAATTTATTTGGATTTCTTTGTAATTTATTCCAGCTGTAATTGTGCTTAATCTTTTATATTAAGCCTAGTATGGATGCATGCAGGAATGTATGTATATATCATGCCTGTATGTGACAGTAGCCCTTGCAATACATAAGCCTGTTAAAAGTAACCACAGCATGAGATGATTATACCTCTTATTTTCCGTGCAGCAAGATCTCAGCTCAGTTAAATCACGATGGATTTAGCCACATTCATTTCTTTTTCTTGACCGCAATTAACTTTTTCAGTGGAGAAATGTAATTTGACTAATATAATTGGCATAATTATACACTGATAATATTGCGCAATTACCTGATTGTCACATAAAATCAAGTATATGGGTGTTATTTTGGAGCCCAAGAAAGTTGCAAGAATACAAAAAAAGTGACTGTTGATTGTCGAACACAGTTGACAGTGGTCTGGGATTGCTCAGGCTATAATTGGACACAAACTAACCAAGAGAGGAGACAGCCATGTAGATGAAGGCACAAACTGTCAGCTGGATAGTTGTTTCAAAAAGGGTATGATTGTGCAGCCATTTATAAGTATCATGCTTGGTTTAATTTTGGCCTAGGAGGTCAACAGCTGACCATAAAGAACCATTTAAAAATGAGAATGATAACTTTCTTTCCCCACAGAATTGAAAACATGCAAGAATGTAAGCAGTAGCATTTAGAGTATGTGCGCCTCAAAGGTTATTTCCTACATGTATTAAATATTAGTATTAATATACAGTATAAGTGGGTGGAGTGCATGCAGTTTTTTTTTTTACAGGAGAGATAAAACTTATTTTTCCTCTTGCAATAGCCAAACTTTTATAAAACAGAGGGTCTTATAGACAATCAAAAAAATAAGAAATGAGGTTTTATGAGAACCGTTTGGTGTTTTTCCCAGACAGTCACCAAACCTCATCCACTGCTCTCAGTCAGAGTAGACAGTTGAAAGCAATATTAGAAGAGGTAATTACATGTATCAGTCAACAGCTTTTGTCCTAGAGCAACTGAGACTTACAGTAAAATGGATTACATGGAAACACTGTCCTGGATTAAAAGTGAGGGGGGTGGGGGGTCTGTAGCTTCACTCTACACACCAGCTGTTACTTTCAGCTCAAGGCTAGAAATTTTAGCAGTGCTTAAGGAATGAAAATTATGCTGATAATAGCACTTCGGAAAAATACAACATAAACCCAGCCTCTTCTTTTACAGGCAACTGGCACTTCCCATGTCAGAGGGTAATCTCCTCACAAAGGTAGGTGTACGAAAGCATCCTCCAGCTTTAACCTTCACACAATGTGACCAACAGATCTGTCCAGTTGTCAGTTACAGTTTTTAGAAGATAAAACCCAAATATCTTTCCATGTCCTGGCTGCATTTGACACTGGTGGCCATTCAACAGCTGTTTGCCTTAACGAAACCTGACTACTGAAATGTAACTGTCAAGCATCTTAATAATATCATTATACAGTGCACTAAAAATACATTTCTACCTATTGCAAATTTAAATCAGGTTAACTGTATGTTGCAGATCACCAAAAACAGCCAAAAACATTCAAATTGCCCCGACCAGACACCAATGCCTTCCAATGAGGATTATATTGCTTAAATGTTGTTCTTTCTGAAACTTTTACAGGTAAAAGCTAATCAAGACTACTGAAACAAGACTACTAAAGCAATTCGATTTTCAAAGGTTTAGGTAGTACAACTTTTATGCAAGGACTTTTAAAAAGCACTTTTGGTTTCTATATGTTTGTCCATGCTAGACCCAAAGCAACATTATGTAAAGTTTACAGAATGCATAACAATACACAAAGGAAAAAGGTTACAGATTTTAAAATGCAATGTGCATCCAGAAAAAAATAATCCTAAAGATATTATTTAGTTGTGCTGGATAATGTATTTTGGTTGTCTGACTCAGCATTTTCAAATGTTGGTCATCAATATTTAAAAAGGCCAACTTATGCTCACAGGTGATCTAGCAGACCTCCATTTGTCTTTATTGGGGTTGGCTTGAAACACCAAAGGTTGACACTGCATGTAAGATTACCTCCTTTAGATTTCTTCCAATTCTGAATGACCTTACCTTCAATTATCTACAATGACACATGTTAACAGGTATTTGTAATGGATCTTAAATAGGATTACTTTATTTGCTTGATTTCGTGCAAATCTAACCAAATGGATTAAAGCTAATTTGGTTAACGTAAATAACAGGTTGTATCATCAGCCTTATCTGTTTTATTTAAAAAGTAAAACACTTTAATTATAGTAAAGCACATCAACTTTTACTCACTGGGTTTTCTAATGAAAATTCCTTTTTTGGTTCTCCACAGGATTTCCCACCATTTTTCTTTCTCTGATGAAATTAACTCCCTATGGTTGGCCAGTAGGATTATCTAATTTTAGCCAATCAGCTTGGGAGCTGGAATTTACCTCACAAAGGGAGAGAAGGTACCTGCAGCCATGGCAACAGTTGGTTGTTCCATGCACATTTTTGGATCCACTGACATAATGAAAGCCACTAGGTAGCTTTTTAGATGATTAATCTTTTCCCCTGTGAAGCTGCTTGAATACATTAGCGAAACAAGTATGATACATTTGTTTATCCCATGATAATCATAAGAATATTACATGCAAAAGCAATTCTCATTAGAGCTTGGTTTATGAATGGCAGACCATATGGTAGATGAAAGCCAGAAGTAATGAAAATCTGCCTGAATCTGCAACAGGTTACAACGTTTAGAATGCTGGATCATTTTCAGCTACACAGCAAAAGGTAAAGCGTAAACAGAAAACTTTTATAGCAAAAATCTTATTGACTGCGCTTAGAAAACAAAACATAGCTAACATGAACGCATTCAAATTGTAGAAGCCCATAGCATTGGAATGCCATTTAATGTTGTTGTAGTTTCTTCTCTAATTCTTTTTACTATTTTACAATACAATATCCAATTAACCCACAAATATTGGGTGAGATTATGATTAAGCACAATTAAAAATAAAGCATTGTTATTCAAATGTTGTTAGATAAATATGATGTGTTTATTTTAACTACCTATATATTATAGAAATACATACGTATTCACACATGTAAATTGTTTTAGACATATAAAGCAATTAACACATATGAATATGTATGTAAATCTAAGATATATTATATTAAGCAACTGGATGTGTCACAAAACTAGATTATTTATGTGATTTCTTGGCAATATTTTACAGTGTAAATTTGACAATTTTATGTAAAACTTTCTTTAATATCACGTACAAATACATAAAACTGTACATGCGAAATATTATACTGTGCTGCGTTTAATAAAACAAAATATATTGAAAAGTAAGTAAATTCAATAAAATAAATAAATAAATACATTTTAAAACAGTCCTAGACAACGCCAAGCGCTGCATGGGGGAAATTAATCTTAAAGCCCCTCCATTTTTAAACTACTCCAAGGATGCCGTCCTTGGGCCTATATGCCTATTTTATGTAAATCCTGAGAATTGTGTTGTATTTTGAGTGTGTTTTGTTCACTGGGAATGGCAGTGATAACCTCAAGACATCTTTAACCACTACAGTAGTGGTAACCTCCCTGGTGAGATATTGTGTGCTGAGGGGCTGCTTGGAGGTAAACAAACGACAGATTAAAACTTTAATGTTTGACAAAGCATGTGCCCTCTGTGACCCTTTGCTATTTCAAAGGAAGTAATTCAAATCAAACATGTTTTTGGGAATACATCTTTTGTACTGGGGGTACTTACAGTTGATTAAAATGTATACTCTGTTCCTTAGTAAAGTTTATTTTGTTTATTACAAAAATAAGTAATAAGTCAGAAATTAATATAGTTCCAGTACATTTATTTATTTTATTTTTTATATAGTGTAGATAGCATTTGATTTGTGATTGCTACACAGTTCAATATGGGGTCATATAGGCCTGTGTTCAGGGTTGGCACGGAAATGCTCTGATACGGACAACACTGTTTTCACACTCTATTTCATCACTGATGGACACAAAATAACTGTCATTCATCATCTCAAGAAACACACGAGCTCACAGTATAGTATTAAAAGGTAAATAATTTAAGAGGAACAAATTTTAAATTTGACACCAATTGGTGCAGTTCATGTTTTCAAAATCCATCCTGCATAAATTATTTAGGGTGAAAATCCAATGTGAGTGCACTGAACCATAGCAATAGATGGAGAGGACTGATCTGACATCACCCTGGCTGGAATGAACCAGGAGCATAAGGTTGCTGTATAACAATAGGTTTTACAGACTCTGTTCAAATGCATGCTCCTGCTGTAGGGATCCCTGGACAAACACACTTGTTAACTCCGTACTTACCTTAGTCATATGCAGAGCTCAATGATGACAATTTTATCTCTGTCTAGCAACACCTGTCTATACATTAATGCTCAAAACTTAAGAATGTACTATGTTATGTGAGTGTTAAGGTTAGAAGTTGGATTACACTGTTCATTTTTTAATGGTAAAATGGTAAAGAGACATTTCTCAAACTGTTTTGCTCCAGCCTATATGGCATACTTCACCACTAAGAGAAGGGGTATTACCTAAAACCTGAAAGTTGTTGTCATGACCAGAGCAGTCAGGCCTTTAACTATCAATTAAACATTATTAAACACGATTTTCCCAAGATGCCTTTACAGGGAGTACATTACAGTACTTTATTGACTGGTGGACTCAATCCAGAAAAATACTGCACACCCTTCTGACTACCGATAACTCCTTGTTTTATGTGGAAACTTTCAATTCCAATTGCAATTTGTGCTTTTCAAATGTTACCACAAAATATCAAAGACAACTAATCACTAAATTTAGACAAGGACAGACAAAACAACCAAAACACACTAAGCACGGTTGCCATGATGTTTAGAAGCCTGTGTGATTATATTTTTACAGCTGTAAACAACAAAGAGGGGCCCCTATTGCTCAGGATCTTACTATATGTTGTGTTTTGATATTGCCATTCCTCTGTTGTTTTTGTCATTGGTCATTTTTGTATGATATTTGATTTCCTCCAAACAGTGAAATGCTTCACTCTTTTATTTCCCAAGTCACCTAAATGTACAGTTTAGGAGGACTTCAAATTTGAATGTATAATCTACACCAAACGGTGGGATTCTAGGTTCAAACTTGTTGCAGCTGTTAAAGGGTGTGGAAAGTGCACTCCAGTTCTGGATTAACTGTAAAAACACACATTCAATTCCTAGTTCCGTTCCTTCATTTTCATAAGAAAACTTGTTTTATTATTATTTAAAGCTGTTTAATGGATTTTAACATGAAAGGGTTGAAAGAAATATACCTTTAGAACCATCCCAATGAGTCACCATATCTTCTTAAAAAAAACATAACGACAGCCTAATCTCTTTAATAAATGTCATTGTCACTGACTGGAAAAGTTGAAATGTTAAGACATGGGCATATTTTTTATCCTCTATTTAGGATATGCGCTGTTACACAAGTCACTCGTATTTTATCAATTTCGGTACCAATATCTATTCTGTAAATACGTAAGAATGTAAAACATGTTGCTTGTTTTGTGTGCTTTGGTATTTAATAATAATAATATGATACAAATACTGATAAGCAATTATAATCATTGTATTAAAGGTATTGACGATTTTCATACAATTACCAGTTGATTACCATTTCATTGTGTATTAAACACATTATAGCACATTTATAGACTGTATGTACTAATTATTTATACCCATAATAGATATCAAACTAACTACAGTATGATTGTAAGTTGAAATAATAATAATAATAATAATAATAATAATAATAATAATAATAATAATAATAATAATAATAATAATAATAATAAAGTCAAATTTGACATTTCATGTATTTATATTTATAGAGCTTCTTGACTAATATTTTTGAAACTTGGTAGATCATGAATATTATCTAATAGATGCATACTGTACTTGTTTTGTGTCTCAGCTGAGATAAAAAAAAAAAAAAAGCTAAACTCATTTACACACTGGTATGATTGCAAGATAAATGGCAAGGTTTAATTAAACTATTTATAGAAATGCAGCCCAATCCACAAACGATATATACTGGAACTGCAAATTGATTGTCTTAATGTACAAAAGTGTTCATTTTCAAACCGTATGGAAATTATTATCATCATTGAAACATGGTAAATAAAATAATGAATAAACCTGCACACATAAGAACTTTTTTTTTATTTCTGTTGCAATAAGTAAATCAGTCATGTTGGAGACAGTGGTAACATGGGTCAGTTAATTTTAAGTTTCAATGTGTGCTTGTTGCAGGTAGGAGAGCAAATAAATGGTGGCTGTAGTGCTTAACTAAATGTGGGTCATGATGGTATGTGGAATGTGTAGAAAACACTAGTCATCAGGTATGTCTGAAATGGTCTTCAGAACTAGGATTACAAATACCTCATCACTCACAACCATATTGTGCTCATTTCAATTATTTCACAGACTGTCATGATAACTGATTGGGGGTATAGCGTAATAAGCAAGTAAGACATCAGAACTTCAGTAAATGTATATGTCTAGTAAAACATAGACAAGGAACTTCCAATTTTGACCTGTTTGCAAGAGAGCCTGTTTTGACACTGAGGTCCACAAGGTGTTTCTTGATATATTTTAAATGATAATTGGTGTTCCTTTTTAGAAAACAATGTCCCTAAAAGATGTTTACTGTAATATCCTTGATCATTAATATTTTCAATTTTTGTTTATGATATTTATAAATCTCGTTTTACCAATTCCCATTAAGGATAAAACATATGGCAAAGTTCTAAAAGTAAACACATTTTTAGTCTCTGTTCTGCTAGACAAACAGATCATTATTTCAACATGAGAAAGGTTTGCTGCCATGTCTCTTAACATGTGTTTAATTGGAACCCTTGTAACAGAGAGAGTAAACAATATTAAAAGATACGACTGAGAACAAGGTCAGTAATGGAACTATACCAGTATCCGTTACCAGTTGTTGTGTGAGTATGTTTTAGTGCTGTGCTTTAGTTTGATTTGTTGTAGTCATTTTACCAAACACCATAAAAGAACAAAGCACCACATGCTTTAGGTATGATTTTTTTTCATTGATAACACACTGTTCTCTCCAATGACTCTAGAAAGCACTGTCTACTGTAGATCAGAACTGTACATCAGTAACCACGAATGGTATCCCACCATTTGCGTACTTGTTGTTTTGATGGACATTTTCCACATATTAGCTATCAGAGACTTTCTCTTATCGATGGCCCTTACTATGCAATGATCATGATTTTTAAGTTTACTTGTATAATTGTGAAATGGGCTGAGCCACCAGCGATCAACACTAAAGTTCAAATTTATTTTCCAATTTTTGCTTTTTAGCAGCAGTAAAACAAAGATTAAAATTGTGCGTGCGTTCGATAGACAATGTCAAAAGGTGATCAGGCTACCTACCTGTCTGGTTCATTATTTTAGAGCTTATTCTGGATACTCATACCTGCTTATTTGGATCAGGGTAAAGTGATGACAGTTCTTTGGATTCCTTTCAGTCTTCCATCCCTCACAAGGCATTTTGGTGTAAATCTCTCGGTGAATAGTATTTATGTATTTATAAGCTAGATATATGGGCAAGGGTGTAACCTACCAGGTGGTGCTTTTCAGTGTTTTTTTTGTTAAACACAGAATTCTATCCAGCAGATAAAAAAAAGACTGCTTGGCTACATGTCAACAAAGCTGTGAATTAATCATGTCAGCAACTCATAAGCACATGGATTTTATATAAGCAGCAAGTCTCCTAATTCTAAGAATTACATTTTACGAGGGAGGTACTACAAAGCTAATGCAATTACAACAACATTTAAATGTTTTGCCATTTTAAGTTACAGTTTTACAAATAATAATGAGAATAATAAAACAAAAATAGCTTTATCACAAATAAGGTAATAATGTGATGTGCCCACTGAACATCGTTCATTGATATTGTTTGAATGTTAATTTAAGCAAGTGTTTTATCGACCCTGCAAGATAACAATTTGACAGGGTAAAGAAACAGCTTCTTTATGTCACATACCAACCATTAGGCAGCATCCATATCCATCAATGTCAAGTTCTTGGATTACTTTTATCAAAGTGGATAATTACTCATCAAACCCGTAATAGTTTAGAAAAAGCGTACATGGATGACATGTTCATTGAATACAAATAAATATTACATCACTACTCACTTATTTTATTGCATTTGAACTTCTCTGGGGACATTGACATTGTTTAAATAAACACAGGTGGGGATAAAAGGAAATTTATTCCCATTAGAGTTGCTACAGGTAGATAGTGTTGGGGGACACTTATGAGGTGTAGTGGGTAGTTTGAATAAAGGGCTTTTACTATTACCATATCCTTTTTTAGGGGTATTCAGTCTTAAAGTAAATTAAATGCACAAATATTTTCCTTTGTTCATTAATCTCTGCGGGGTATATAACATGATGTTTTCTTTTCTGTGTTTACTTTATGGCTAATCTATTATTCTGTATCAGCGATAGCCAGCACAGGTTCACCTCAAAAGTTCAAAAAATAAAAACAAACAGTATACATGTGGCTTATAGGCTACTAACGATAATACGAATTAGTGGTATAATGCACAATTTGTTGCTGGTCTTTTAAAATTCGTATTAACGAGAATTAACTGTCCTCCTGTAAGTATCATAATGTCAGTGCAGCACCATGATCTATTTTGTGTTAATTGTCTAGGCTGCCAGTTTAGTAATAATAATAATAATAATAATAATAATAATAATAATAATAATAATAATAATAATAATAACCCAGCTAAAATCATTTAGTTTCAATTTAAAATAATCTTTTATTTCCATTGTACACCAACGTGTACAATGTAGCTGCTTGATTTGTTTTGTGTTACCATAGCAGTAGCCTACAGGATAAAGTAAATACTGTACAGATTTGTATTTTTGTTCATAATCATAATGTAGTGTGTAGCCTACCCAAAACACATTAGTGTTATTTCAGCGTAATGATTCATACATTTAAAATACATTGAACACTATAAATATATATGTGTGTGAGTTTATTGAATTTTTAAAACACGACCTCCTTATGTCGGACAAACATGTCCGGTTTAGCGAAGGGCTACTGTGTGATTATGAAAAGCTTTTTGATAGAAACACATTTTTTTATTTGGGGGTGAAGCTAGGGCCCCGCACTACTACTCGCCTGTGGTTCAGAGACAGCACTGAGCCATCACAACTGCCTGTGCGAAAGGCTATACCGCCACTGAAGCACAGTGGGTGTGGTTTCAAAGTCAACATGCCACGTCACTATAGCTTATCAGATTATTACTTTTTTTCAGTTCTGTACTATTAAGGTTGCGCTGTATATTTTTGCATTGTACAATGACAAGATTCCTGTGTAATGTGAATTTCATTTGTCATGCCAACTCTAACACAAACATTTGCAGGTGTGCAAAAAAAAAAAAACCCCAGGCAGATCAGGATTAACTGTTCATCAGGAAGCTTGGTAATGATCTGAAATCTGAAGCTCTGCTTGAACTTTTATACTAATTCAATAATTACTGCTGTGTCTAACATGGGCCCCTTGCCAGCAATTACACAACCTGCACTTTCAGTCACAGAGGTTAACACCTGAGTTCAGATTGTAATTAGCATGTTAGGTAGATTTTTGTTTAAATCATATCAGGCTATAGAGTTTTCCCAGAATAAGGTTTCAACAATCCACTCAGATAAATGTAGCCTTGCTCACTCTTTGTACCTTAGCATTGCAAGTCATTATTCAGTTTGGAGCAGGAGTTTAAAAAAAAAGTATAATACATTATTTATAATTAATAATTGGACAGAATTTGAAAATACAATCCAAATATAAAATCTATCTCTATTAATTGAACATTTTATGTGCGTGACAGTAAAAGTTTGTTTTATGCAGGCGTTACTGCACCTAAATCATCACAAAAAATATTGTGTTCCTACTGTATACAGTATATGTAATTAAATAAAATTTATACTGGAAAATGTTAGATGAAAATACATGTATAGCACATGTATATCATATCAGCATCATCGCTGAATGAACTACAATCATAACAAATACACAGCCATCTCTGATGTGCTACATGTAGAAACCCAAACACTAGATAAAATACGATAAGACAAAATGTCTATTGTACAACACACATATGACCTAAGTGATAGCAAAACAGGGAATGAAATATTGAGTTAAATATAAATACATGTTATGTGGACTTAACAACTTTAGATATCCAGCTCTTTTGTTTGAAATCGTTTTTAGCCATTTATACTGCAAATCCATAAAGCTTTGCCAAATGTAAGAATAATATAGTTACGAGGTATCTGATAACACTTGTTTGATTTTCAGGTTTAGGAAGGAGTCAAAGCTTTATTCTGTCCAACAAATGATTTCATTCATGCAGTTGTTTGCTTTTCATAATTAATCCAAACTGATCACCTATTTCGACCCACCTAATTTAAATGTCTAGTGTAAATGTGTTGTATAAACAGTTTTTAAAAAAAGATTGACTGATTACTAGTCATGTTTAAATAGTCTGTGAGTCTACAGCTGCATAGAATTTATAGAATGCATTCTATAAAGTTGTTTTTATTTAATAATAAAATAATAATAATAATAAAAGTGTATTGTATATTAAGTGCTTCTGTTTTCTGTGTTTATTTTTAATCTCTTTGTAAATGGCCAAATTTAAATGATCTCCTTTTATACGTGGTACAAAACAATCTTGAGTGTAAAATCTTGTAAATATGGGGGTCCCAGAGTGGCTCACCTGGTAAAAGCACAGCCATGTGGTTTGCACGGTGAGTCATGCAGTGCAGGTTCACGTCCTAGCTGTGCGTAGTTGCCCGTCTTCGATATAAATACTGGACAAGCGATTAAATAATTACATTTTTGTAACATTTTGTAAGTTTATCAGCTAAACTGCATCGAATGCCCTACTATGGAGCCCGGGAGGGGGCATGAGAGAAAAAATATATATCTCGTGGCCAGGTATCTATACACTAGATAAAACATGTTTATGCCGGTACTCCTACAGTACCACGCGGAAAGCTATATTACAGTTAGTTACCCCTTGCATTCAATTGTTGTGCACAAGCATTCACTTAATCGGGGAGGGGGATGGAGAGTGCAAATTTATGTGAGCGGTACAATCATCAATATTTATTTGAAAGATTATATTTTGTGTGCCCATAATCGATTGCTATTTAGAGGCTTAACTGACAGCCCTACTTAGCATTGGCTCTGGCGCTCCCGTGGGTTAGGGAGGCAAAACCGGCAGAGACTGTTTCTCCTCACCAGGCGCCCAGTAAGCTCAGAGTGGACACCTGCAGGGCTGGCCTTTGTCCTCCAGAGGCCAGTAGCTCGCTGACACCCCCTCTCAAGTTCCTGGGTGTAAAAGAGAATGCTGGCTAGGTCGTGGGATCAGAGGACGCCCATTGAACCTTTGGTTCTCCTAAACTGTGCAATCATCAGTCTGACAGCAAAGCAAACTAAGGCACAAAGCTTCATTATACTGCTGTGTTTACTTCAAAATGCTAAAACACAAATCTTATCATTTAAAAAATACTTTTATTGTTCTCCCTTGATCTAGATTTTGTTCAGCCATTAAGGTAATTTCCCCCGAGGCCAAAGTTGTTTTTTAAGCATCAAATAACATTTTAGCAGAAAGCCCTTTAGAACTATTTATGGAGACATAATACACATATATATAATTATATATATATATATATATATATATATATATATATATATATATATATATATAGTTAATTGAGTATTCTATATTATATAACAAGTACAATGTTAGGCTAATAAACTATGCTTAAACCTAAATTAAAACAGCTAAATTTGAACAATTAGTTAAATTAAACTGCGTAGCAATGCACAATATATTAAGTACAGCTTTATTTTTATGGCAGATTTGATGGCAACCTATATTTAGTATGCACTGAATACAAAGGGTGTGTGATGGTGTAAGTACCATCGGACCAAAGTGGTACGTAGAAAATATAAAACCAAACAATCTCAGACCCAGCAAGCTCTATAATTCAAAAGATACTCTGTCAATATCAGCCGTACACACAGTTTAAATGACCTGTTCCATTCCACTTAATGTTTTTAAAACCGGAAAGCATTTCTGGTCTGTCTGCTAGAAAACAATATATATATATATATATATATATATATATATATATATATATATATATATATATATATATATATATATATATATACATTTCTTGTATTATTACAGTAGGTTAAATATTCCTGCTTGTGTATTTCTTAATCTATGTAAGTTTGTTCTTGCTGCATTGTTAAAAAAAAAAGTTGAAAAAAAAGTTGAAATCAGGTGTGGTCTATCTTATGATAACAGGGCTGCACTTTCTGTGACCGCTAAAGTCATACTTCCTGTAAACAGGTCCAATATCTAAAAAGAAGAAACATGACTCTCTTACTAGGGTGCACAAGCATTTGATGTACTGGCTACCTTCGCAATACATTTCTTTGCTAGGGCAACGAGTCCTCCCCCTGGGAGAAGAAAAAGCTTGAGTTGAGTCAATGAACTAGCCTGTGTAAAGAAATGGAGGTGCCACATAGCTCAGGTTTTTGCCTTTTCCCGTCTCCAGTTCATTCATTAACCCTTCTCTGTTTGGATACAGCTGCAGCTAAAAGACTCACAGCCCTCCACATTCCCTTTAACCAGCTGTTCACGGCAGCAGCACCGTAGAGAGATGTCACAGGCCATCTTTGTTGCTTCTTTGCAGAGCCATCACAGGTCGTAATTTCTGCTTGACTTGCAGGTTGTCACAAGTTGTCGTTTTGGTTGCTATTTCGTGACAGCTAATGAAGCTGATAATTGGAAACAAGTTAAATAACTTAATATACTCTAGCTAAACACAAACCAGAGAGCTGTGAGAATAAGCTGGGTTAGTTATTTAGGAAATATAAGTGTGTGTGTGGGGGGGTGGGGCTAAATTAGGCACTGAAATCCAATTGTTGTCCAAGTTTTTATCTCAACCAGTCCCGTCAGTCACAGACCAGTTTGGAAAAAAAAAAAAAAAATACTCCAGTGTAGTCTCCAGTGAATTATAATGTTTTAAAACAATAATGAACTCACAATGTTCGTTTAATGCTCTTAAGTTCACCTACTTTGTTACTAGTGACAACTTATTCCTTTTAAAATAAACTGAAAACAGCTTTGATCATTGCTCTGAACGTGTTGTATCAGGTTCGCCCCGAGTGCAGTATGTGGAACATGTTAGCATGAGGTGTCTGTCTCATCAATTCTGGAATTCAAAACAAACTGGAAATATTTTGGTCTATATTTGTATAGAGCACAGTACATTTACAAAACAACAAGAAAGCAATAATGTATATTTAAACTCAAAATTGGATTTGTGTAGAAATCTCCTGCCTGCACAAGATTCCACAATAGTTAGGAATCTTAAATTGTGGACAGCATTTGGACACCCTGAGGTGTATTTTCTTTTTTCCTGTGAGTCATTTTGGTTAAAAGGTAAAAATGTAATACTGTATGAAAAAAAACAAATTCATATTTTCATGTCTTTGTATGCACATACAAGTTGTTTTTGGTAAGTGGAAACTACTGCAATGGCCAAAAGTTTTGCATCACCTAGAATTTTAGGATTGAGACAAAAACCATATAAACAAAATTTAGACATTTTATTTAACATCATGTAATCAAATAAACTACAAAATGATATCGCAAACGTCTACCCGAAACCCTAATAGTAGTACAGTATTTCATGTTAGATTTCGAAATGTCACATTTTTACATTTTTGTCAGTTTTTCGTTAAGTATATGGAAAACTACAAAGCGGTATGTAATTTAATATGTTAACGTAACATTATTCAGTCAGTTTCATTCTACTTTATGAAGCAAATTTAGATAATTCTATAGGGTGATGCAAAACTTTTGGCCATAGCTATAGATTGAAATATTTTTAATGACGACGACACCAGCTTCCAGCAGTATCAGTTTCGAGGGGCCTGTACAACACAGAAGGAATGTTTTAGTGTCCGCACATTCAGTATTGATACCACGGAAAACCAGTGAACACCCCCGACTATTATTCTAACTATTTATGAATATATTTATGGTGTTTGTTAAGCGTTAACCATCTGTGGATTGATGCTGCAGGCATCCCTGTTGGTTAGTTAGTAAGTCTGCTAAAGACATATCTCACTTTAAGAACATTCTTGTTAGAACATTTTCAGCAAAGCCCATCTCATTTTCAACATAATTACACTTTTGCAAACAGTGCATTTAGAAGGATAAGTATTAACCCCAAAAGCATGTTACTTACTGATTGGGCAATTAATGCCCAATGTAGACACTTTAAAAAATACCAGTACTGTAAATCTTTGCAATGTTGTTTGGCAAAGTGCCATACATTTTAGTGTCAGGGTAGAAATAACTAAAAGTGTGGTGCTTTATTTTGATGATATTTATTTTTTAAGTCAGATTTTGAAACAACATTGCCATTTGTTATTTTCCTAAATGTATGCTGTTTATTCAATGTCAGAGTGCTGTGGTTTAAAAACCACACAAGTTTGTCCCATGGATTAACTTGCTGTCTTATTTGAACACCCAGCCAAGAAGCAATACTTCTATTCTATTCTTTCCAGCAAATCAGTTTTGAGAAAAACATCCTTCTCCCAGCTCAGGAGCCCTCGGTCTGACAGAACCTGTCAGGGAGATAAGATCTGTGAGTGAATTAAGAGAAGGGGAAAGGCCAATCCTTCGTAGTCATCTTGCAGCGATTAACATCAGGATAATTACAACTTCTATTGCTGTGGGAAATTGCCTCTACAGAACAGGGGCAAAGTGGAAGAGGTAAGGGAAGGTAAGTGGAAGAAGTTGTATTTTTTAATTACTGTAGCTAATTTTTTAAAAAAAGACTGCACTTTGACCACTTATGGTAGTCACGTTTATTCACTTTCATGCCCAGATAGCTTTATTCAATTAAACCATATATATATATATATATATATATATATATATATATATATATATATATATATATATATACAGTATGTGTGTATCATTTTACAACAATCTTTAAAAATTAAAATCCTTCATTAAAAGCAGTCTATCCATGTACACCTTACTACTGAGCAAGAAATATTCATGTCAGTCCTTTTTTTTGTGGGGAGTCACGTAGTTTTATAGTGTGGTTAGTCAGTCATAACTTAGACACAATGCACACACACATGCTTGACGTCTGATACTTTTTCCAGCAATCCATACTAATCTGATGCAACAAATCACCAAGAAAGTGAGGTCCACATACTTCAGTGTGATTTCTACTGCATCATTACGGTAGGGTTAAAGGTCATTTTAAAACTATGGAACTGTCATGCTGTATTACTTACAACAATGGTGAGAAGCCCAGCATTTAAAACAATGGGAAGCTGGAGAAAAGCTTTAAAACAACTCCCTTCAAACCCCCTGAATATCAATCTTTCCAGGAGATGGTTGTTACCACTGAAACTGATTGATGTGAAGAAATGTGGACAGCATATGGAGACATATCCACTGGTAGGCAAATGTATAAAAGTGACTCAAAATTAGGTCAATAACTGTCAATGTATATATTTTGCAGTTTATAATGAGACATTATATAGCACAAGGTTTATTTGCCTAACACAGCAAAACACATCAATGTATGCTTGCAGATGCTTAATAGCCCATGTGTAGGTCTTCAGGGTTTTAGTACAATCCTTTGTTACAACAATCTGCAACTATGCATTTTTTGTCGTCCCCCGCCCCCCATTATGAAGCTGTACACAAATTATCATACCTATCCAAAAAGGAAGTTATAAGCCCCACAAGAAAACGTATAAAAAACAGTGTTCTTGTTGTGCTTCTGGCACATAAAAATACCTTTCCTAATTTGGTTGTTGCCTCAGTATGCTCTAATAGTCCCTAGAAAACACAGCCATCAAAGATGGCATTGTTCTTTGATTTTAAGACCAGCTCTTTCCAGATTTGTGATGTATTAGGTGCCATTTATTTGATAATATTTAGGAACCATTTATCTCTCAACGGGAATAACCAGCAACTACCATCCAACCATTCACAAAGCTGTGAACTGTCTCGAATTTACACCAGACTGTCTGGCTTGGTAGACTTCGACACAAAAGATTTATTGTCCATTCTTTTTTATTCTACTCACACTTGATGGAAGGACTATGCTACACTGAGGCATATGTATAAACAAAAAACTTTTTTTTCTTTTTTTTTTTTTGCCAGTTTTGCATGCCTCTTACCATCAATCTCTGTATAAATATTGCTCAGAGTATTATCTCCTCGGTGGGCCTTGTCTCAGCATTGTTTTTGAGAAAAGCTGGCTTATTTAATTTTAAATCAGGCTTATTAGGAACAAGTACTCAAGGAAATGTAGAAATTGTAGCTATCTAATTAGTGGATCAGGAACCCAGTCAGGCTGAATGCTGGTAGCTCTCCTAAACATTATGGGAACTAATGAAAGGACCTGATTTCCTGTTTTAAACAATGAAGTAATCATCTGCCTGTGGTAACCCTTAACAACTTACACAGAAAAGGAGATTACTAAGCAAATAACAGGTTTTTTTTAAACCACAGCCAATAATAATTAAAAAATGTAATGTATTTCCCAGCTCATTTACTGACTACAAAACACGAACAATGATGTCATAACAACCGAACATACGGGGTATGTTATGGAGCAAAAAACTAGTTTCTAATGCATTCCTTTTAGATCATGATAATGATTGCTATTTGAGTTTTCTTAATAGTTAAAGACAAGAAAATGTTGAAGAAAAATATGGCATTTTATTTAAAGTGTATTTTTACATTATGTAGCATCCTGTCAATATAAACGTTTTGTGTGTCAACATCTTTCATGGTAGTATTAAGATAAACAGCTTATGCATCCAAAAACATACAGAAATGGCTTGTTGCCTCCCTGACACATCAGACCCCCTGGGTGTTCCAGGCAGCCAGTTCTTTTCTGGTCTGCTGCTAGCCTGCGGTAGGCCTTTCATTCACATCCCGCTCAACCAGTTCTGCAAAAATACGCTGAAATTATCAATGAAGATTTGAAGTCTAGACCATCATGAGGGCATGCATTTCTGTGGGGGCTGCTGACAAAGAAGGTGACTCCATCCACAGAAATGTTGTTGATGCTTCTCTGAAGCCAGAGGAACAGGTGGTCTTGACACCAACATGAAAACTGGACATAATTTGCTATATCCACTTCTGCATACAAAAGGTGTGCTATTTAGAGCCTAGGTCTGATTGTGTTTGACTTTCCCCCTGTGACGTCTTGAAAGGGCTGAAAGTGTGCTCTGCACTCTACTGTTTCTCCAGCCACTGTATTGTTTTTCATACAATTAACAACAGTGTTGGATAATATAGTCTTGAAATGCAAAGAACGTTGTACTGATTAACAGTACAATTAAGAAGAACACAGTGGTCAAAATAATTATATAATGAAATGACACATAAATAAACTTGAAATTACTGGAGATTGTTTGTTGAAAATGATTTTAGTCCATTCTGAAAATGAACCTTTTGCCTTTGTACTTCAAAAAAGGACTAATTGTGTGTTTTGTAAAAAACAAAAACAAAAAACAAAAACAAAGAAAAAACACTTTCAGTATTAAATCTCTGATTAAGCTTGTGTTACAGATGACACAAACTGAGATGACCTTAATCAAACACAAGCTGTGTTGCTTTTTGCATGCTTGTAGCAGGGCGGTAGTAATTTTGTATTTTTTTTGCCCGTGTTATTTTGTACTTATTTGTTTGTTTGTTTATTATTGTAGTTATATACTGTATGACGGCGTTGCCGCATTGTTTGTTATTATTTAGTAGCGTGGATGGGAAGCCCCATCCACACAGTAATTAATAAACTTGGGCAGATTGTGGCCGAGGGGTAATAGAATAATTACTAGCCAGTTAAACCCCTCGGCCACGATATAAAAGCCTGCAGCTTGCTGCACTCAGGGTGGGAGTTCAGAGGAGCGTAGAGAGCGGCGAGAGAGAAACGAAACTTAAAAGAAAACATAACATACATACAGGAACAGTGAAGGCTATTGCCCAGCCTGACCTGTGTGGTTGTAGTGTTCATGATTATTTTGTTTACCTTTTTTATTTTGCTCTGTGAGCACAGTGTTTTTGTTTGAATATTTTATTTATTTTTGTTAATAAAAACGGCGCCGCCGCGTCTTGAAAATGCAGTGCCTGGTGTCAGTGTTTTAGTTCCTGCTTCTGCCGTGACATCACCGCCCAGCCCCCCTGTCACAATGCTTTTTTAGAGTGATCATTGAAATATTTACTGAAATACTGCAGTACTGTAAGGAAAATAAAATATTAAAAATAAACATAAAATGAGTGATGAAAAATTAATTATGTCCCAGATTCCTGTTACTGGCAAACATCCAATTTCCCCATTGCACAAAACCTTAGGTAGCTCTAGTAATAAAATCATATTTAAATAAGGGTGTGTATTTAGACTTACTCTTACCACAGTGTTTTATTCATTAGTTGGAATCCATTGTTTTGTTTTTGGATTCTTATCAGTACTTAGCCAGTGTTTGCACAAGATTTTCACCTGATTGTGCAATGCTATACTGTTTTCACAAGGTAAAATGGGTTCACCAGCTTTCTAAATCTAAATTCAGATGATGGCAATAACATTATGACCCATTTCAACTACCTGTATATATTATGAGGCATTAAAAAAAACCAGACATACTTTACTCATGTACAGATATGCCAATATACTCTCTAGAATAAATATATAATGTATAGATATTTCGTTGTTTTAGATGTATACATATGCACTGGCTTTGTGAATATATATTTCAAACCATATAAAAATAGCATATGTCTTATACATTTATCAGTAATTTATATAAGATGGGCAATTTTACACGGGTAAAGAACATCATTTCAGAATGAATTTGAGTTTGCAAGTTTTCATTACCTTGAGACTATCAACTTGGAATGAGACAGATGAGTGTACTTGACTGAAAAAAAAAAATATTGTTGCACTCCAAAATGTTGTTCCAAACTATTTTTGGTTGATCATCCAATGCTTTAATGTGTGTTGGACTCATGTTGTTTGTTTTTCAAATATTTCTCCCACAGACCTTGTTGCTCTTAGCTTTCAGTGTTTTTGACTGGCAGGATAATTCTGAACTATTTATGAAACAAAAAGGCAAAAAGAAAAAACAAAAAAAATGTGTTTAGTGCATATGCTTTCTTTTAATATCGCCCTAATGATATCTGCAGTCAAATTAAAATAAAATGAAACTGTACATAAAATGCTAAAAAAAATAGCATCTAAATGATATGTAAATCTTATGAGTCATTAAGAGAAATGCAATTTAAACATTTGACTTGTTTACTGTTGTTGATATTCATCAAAGTGGTAACTCTAGACAAATGGTCTAATATACAGGGGTGACAGTCTCATGTTAAAGTTAACAATGGTAAACTAGAACTGTGATTTTCCAATCAATATATTACACATTACTTAACTTTTATCATGATCTACCACAGTAATCTTTCTTAAGTGATATATCGTTTAAAAAAAAAAAACATTATTATTATTATTATTATTATTATTATTATTATTATTATTATTATTATTATTATTATTATTAATAATAATAATAATAATAAACCTTTATAATTGGAAACCTATATCTGATGTGTTGGGTTTATCTTTGCAGCATTTGTGAAAAGCATGTGATTTATGCAAATTCGGTATCTCCCAGACCAATTTATTTCAGTAAAATCAACATGATTAGCCAGCCAATAAACCTGACAATATAAACAGATAACAGGCCCATTAATGAGCTTAAATTTGTGAAACATCGTTGTGATCTGTTTGAAAAGGGATGAAACAGATTTATAGCATTTTTCGAAGTTACTTGCAAATCAGCCAGCAAGTGAAGAGATAACTCAGTTAAGAATGATATAATTACTTTCAGTTTGCTTAAAGCTGGGAAGAGTTGACACAGCGATTAGGCAAAATGAGATGGAAAAGTAGGGTTACCTTATACCGCCTGAGCTCAGGTTGTTCAGAGGCCTAGGCCCAGGACTTGTTTGAGGACAGATTATCTTGACAAATTGGATAAATATCTTATGCATGACAGAACGTTGATGGAGAGTCTGTTCTGCAAGCACACCTGGTAATAGTTTGCTTAGTGTGTGACCAAGGTGTGCAACTAACCCCGGCTTCTCCCAGAATGCTTTGTTTACCCTTGACAGGTAAAGGCAGGTACAGGGCCTAGGCCATGAAAATAGTTGATGCAGCTTTGCAGATGTCTTTCCAGTGTTTCAGTGTCTAAAATATCCCAAGACTAGACCTGGGCACAAAAGAATATTGCTGACTTTTACAAACAGTTCCACCTGAGATGTTCAAAATGCTCTCAGTCTGGAATGCCCCAGGGCAGATATAAATGGAAGGAGCAGACAAACAGCGCACAGTACGCTCCCCCCACTTCTTGGCTCACTTCCATGGCTGTCATTTAACAAAGGTGAACTGTGCTCATATGAAACATTATCAGTGAATTCAGTGTGTTGAAAATCAACCACTCAATGAGACTGGACACAGTTCCAGCAAGCATATTACCACATCTTTTAGATTAAATGCAATTACAAGTGCATATTGCTTAAAAGGCATGAACAAGTTGAAAGAGAAGCAGCTGAAAAGCCCAAGCATGTAACAAAATATTGATACATTTTAATGGAATAAGTTTATGTTATGTCAGGTAATTGTACATGTTAATTATCATTGAATGTTACCAGCTGAATGGCACATCATTGTCGAGTAAGTAGGAATTTCGTGTCCAACTGATTTTTCCACCATGGAAATACAGCTGACACTAACTTTTCCTAAACAAATTGCCCTTTTATAAGCATATTCAATGCAACCTCGATTGTCTGAAACACCTGATTATCATAAAAAAATAATAACTGCCAGTAAAGCAATTCATATAATTGAATGTCTGATGTATCCTTTTCCAAATGAATGCCCTAAATAGAACGAACATTCAGTTTATCACAAACATTTCACATATGATATGTAAAGATTTGGTAGTGCTATTCATCAGTAAGGGTTTGAGCTAGGCTTTCCAAAACCCAATTAATTCCAGCCTTGATGGTTATGAAGAGAGTGGCATTGATCCGGCTTTCTACTAGATGAGGAAGGTCATAATAAAAAGAAATTGAGCTTCAGCCAACCATTTTAATGGTAAATCATGAAGTCCATAAAAAAATCTTCCTGATGTGTTTTAAAAATAAAAAATAGCAGGAACAGCATGGTAACAGCAAGTCTTTTCATGACTTTCTGCCATATGTATATATTTTTTCTTTCACAATCTTTGCTTGGCCATGGCAAGAGGTGTAAAGGCATATTGAGAGCTCAGGATTTGATTCTTTCTCAGTTCTTGCTGCCAGTGATTCCACCTTGGAGAATGAATTGTTTTGCAGGTCTGTTATGACAGAGGCAGTCCAATTATAGGAAAGCTCAAAACTGCATTGACAACAGTTAGTCATAAAAATGCATGCTTGGTTTTATCAAATCTAGCTAATTTTCAACCTTTTTAACACTTTTTGTTTTTTTTTTACTGTTTTATTTTTTTCCCTATAACTTTATTCACTATCATAAAATAATGAATCACCATTGCATCTTTTGGTGTACCCCTACTTGAAATACAGTAGCATAGGTTAAAAATACTGTGTAGGCACAGAAAGGGGAATATACAATCATAAATGACCTGATGTGCGGATAGTATTCATTAAATATGGCCTATTTCTTTTTAACCTACAGCGTGTGATTTTTAAATGTATTTCTTAAATCCTTGATTTGGTTTCAGGTAGAGATTTAAAGATAAAATGGTCTTAGGATGTGGTCTTGTTCCTGTAGAATTTGTGGGGGGACAGAGAGTTTTAGTCTGCAGATTTTAGTGACAATACTGTTATGCTGTGATCTGTTTATATTTGCACTTTCTGGACTAGAGATTATCCATTGCAATAAAAGCACTGCATTAGTTTGCCTATGTTTATTAGCTGTTGGTTAAAGATGCACTCTCTTCTTTGCTGTGCTAACATTCTGACTGAATAGTTTTGTATATGTAACGTGCACTTTAGACACAGTCACACAGCATATCACTATATTGGTTGTCCAAACCTGCATGCCACAATTATGTTTTGAGCATATAATGAACATACAGAAACATCGCTCTCTGGCCTTTCAATCTAATACATTTCTTTCCTTTTGGGAGGTGGATAAAATATTTTTTAGGTGAGAGAACTTGAGTAATCATGCAAAGAGATGGACAACTTGCACTTTAAAACCCTGTTTAGTGTTAAAATAAGAGGGGAAGACAAGGGACGAGAACTAACTTGCTTTTTTTTTTTTACTGTTGCAGCTCAGTATGCAATAGAGCCTAGTTGATAAACAACATTGAGTAATCAGTTGGTCATATTTTTACACAAACATGCAGTCTACCCCATTCTCAACACATTTTTTACACAAACATGCAGTCTACCCCATTCTCAACACATTTTTTACACAAACATGCAGTCTACCCCATTCTCAACACATTTTTTACACAAACATGCAGTCTACCCCATTCTCAACAAATTTTTTACACAAACATGCAGTCTACCCCATTCTCAACACATTTTCTACACAAACATACAGTGTACCCCATTCTCAACACATTTTTCTTCAATTTGTTCTTCAGCTAACAGTATATATGTGTTTGGCCAATTTCAGCACTGGGTAGAAATGTCTACACTTAATGAAACATTTTATTTTGGGGTGTTAATTTGTGTAATGTACAAATAACATTTATATTATCCATGATACAAACCCCACCCAACCAAAAAAATAAAAAACAAAAAACAAAAAATGTATTGGCCACTTTCGTCGGATGTAAAAACTTACGTGACATACAGACTTTATTTGGAAAATTGCACAATAATATACATTCACTGATCTACAGTAACTCATAAGTGAACTATGAGAAATGGAGTCATAATTTACGCTAACTTGAAAAAATGAATCTATCTATCTATCTATCTATCTATCTATCTATCTATCTATCTATCATATAACGGTTTTAGTCTTTAAACTATTGCCCTTAAGACTTGAATACATCTTACATTCACCACCATTAAAATATATTGGCCATGACCTTAGCCAGCCGTCTGCTGCACTATTATTATACATACTCTACGCACAGAAGGTCCATGATACCAAGCCAAACTCCTTGTGCAACAAATTGTTAAATGGCTGCGTAGTTTGTTGACTTGTTATAAAATTATGAAATGCCTGAACGGATCTCTAAAGGTTCAGTGCCAGTTGGCAGGTTGGTAGTGCCAAAGTTTGGATCGAATCAAAACTGCAGCACATCACTTGTGTCTCGGGAGTGTAAGCAGGATTTATAATAAGAAAACAAAAGGGCCAGGGATCCTCATCCCCAGGGATGTGCGTCCCACTCCGGTTCATGTTTGGTTGTATAATGCTGTTTCATGCAGGAAATTGAGTCTTAGAAACTATAATTCATGAAAATTATTAAAACAAATACACCCTCTCAGCAAAAGTGAGGATAATTGTGATTCAGTATTAGTGGCTTGCATACTATTATTTATTATTATTTTATTTCTTAGCAGACGCCCTTATCCAGGGCGACTTACAATTGTTACAAGATATCACATTATTTTTACATACAATTTCCTGTTTATACAGTTGGGTTTTTACTGAAGCAATCTAGGTAAAGTACCTTGCTCAAGGGTACAGCAGCAGTGTCCCCCGCCTGGGATTGAACCCACGATCCTCCGGTCAAAAGCCCTAACCACTACTCCACACTGCTGCCCGATTACTAGTATTCCAAAACTGGATTGAACACAGGGTTTATTATTATTATTATTATTATTATTATTATTATTATTATTATTATTATTATTACCCATATTAATGAGTTTTATCCAACTGGTATTTATCATAGTTTTTCTCATATGAATTTTACTTCTTTACATCTTTGCAAATAATGGTACTACACCTAAATGAACATTTTACACACTTAATTATTATCTTTAAATGTAGGTGTTTAGCATTAGTCACTGATAACACATAAATTGCCAGATTTGCATACCATTTTGAACCCAGTCCCATATAATTCTGTTCATGTGAATTTACTGAACATACCTACTGTGGCAAAACAGGTTGAAAAAAATGTCTGTTTATTGTTATACTATTTCCTACCTACCAATGACAATCAGATAGCTTCTTCTGACATAATGTTTTGAAACAATCCTTTTTAAGAGTATGTAGCGGGGTTCCAAAAAGTATAGCATTATGCATCTCCACGTATTGCTACAACTGTTTAAATAACGTACCTGTATTTTTTCTTTTCATTGTTAACATCCTGACACAACTTTTCAAAGCTCTTTTCAAAATGGCCGCTCTATGGGATTATACATGGGATGTATGGTATTATTTATATTAACAAATGAATGAGAGTCTAAACTAAACACTAAAATGATTGTAGATGAAGATTCTGAAAGGAGAGTAATAGGAATAATTGCATAGATAATAGTATGGTGGTTTAAACGGTAAATATGACAAGCTGTTATGTACAAATTTAACTAAAATAGCTCAGTCAGAAAGAGATATTTTCTCTGTCATAGTACTGTTTACACTTGGGACAGCTCCAATTCTGTGACTTAACAGAAAATTAATTACAAAACATACTACAAAAAAAACTTGCGGTATGAACTTCAAAAACATGTTCTGTTGTTTAGTTATTTTCTTCTGCTGTACAGCTATATTTAAACAAAATACTGTAAAGCCATAAATATTTGCAACCAAAATATTTGTCGAATCGCACCCATAAAACCTGTTTTGCTCCAGAAATGTTGCTGACCTGTTGCACTGGTAGTAGTATATTACTTCATTATATGTACAGCACTAAGATATTCGTGGCAAAAATGTTTACGTTTTTTTTTTTTTTCATATGTGAAAAAACATAATAAAAGGCTTGCAAATATTCATGGCTTTACAGTATATAAACTCATATTTACTATCCAACCTTGCCTCTCTTATTATTTTGACTCATATATTAAATATGTAGTGCAGACTCAGCTCATAGTGGAAAATTAAATGCCCCTCGAGAAGACTACTGTTAGCTCCAGGATGCCTGCGGCTTCAGACATTATGGCCCCCTGTCGGTAACAATAGTCTTCCCTCAGGTCAATAATTTTCCACTATAGCCCTCTCCAGTCCAAATTTACTATCACTATCACTATCTCTCTCTCTCTCTCTCTCTCTCTCTCTCTCTCTCTCTCTCTCTCTCTCTCTCTCTCTCTCTCTCTCTCTCTCTCTCTCTCTCTCTCTCTCTCTATATATATATATATATATATATATATATATATATATAAACCAGTGACATCTGACCCACAGAAGTTAAATCCTGAAGAACAATAACCCTTTACTTCTATCTACTATTTCACAAAAATGCTTGAAAACTGCCTTTTCCTGCTGCAGCTTTATGTACATAGGCAAAAAAAATAGTGAAAAAAAGATTCATTTATTTTAGGACTTTACTCCAATATTTTGGGAAATTGAAAGAAGTCATCTCTAGGGTTTATTATTCACGACAAACATGTCTTGAAGGGGGAACATTATAGATTAGGATAGTCGCCCTGGATAATGGCGTCTGCTAAGAAATAAATAATAATAATAAATAATAATAGGATAGTACTAGTAATAATGATAATACTGGTTCACTAGGTTCACTGGGCATTCATCATGAGAGGTGTTTTTTCAATTTTCTTTTTAGCCTCAAGCTGCATGTTCAGATGTTTTTACAACACAAGCCACTGTTACACTACACATCTGTCAAGTGGAAAATGTACAGATTCCAAATTATTTAAAATGTGTCATGCTCCCAGGCCAGGGGTGACTGACACTAAATAATTTGTGTTACATGGTAATGCAGCAACTTTCACCTGCTCATAAGAAAACAGCATATACAATTACAAATGCAGCTTTCACTGCTTCTGTTGCAATGCTGTGTTCACCGTCAAAGCAGAACATAATAGAATAGAGTAAGAAAAGAATAGAAAATTAAGAATCCAAGGTTTTTTTTTAAGGCATAATAGTTGGTGCTTCTAATATTAACAATAACATTAATAAAAACATGAAAGAGTTAATCATCTTTTACGTACTAGTCAATTCCTTTCAGCTAAACGCTTAGGGGCATGTTTTACGAGAGTTTACTCAAGTAAATTATTTTTTGGAAGGAGAAAAATACCGGGCTATTAGCAGTATAATGCAAGGGGGTCTATTCAATTGATCTCAACTATGAGGGATCCAAATGATGCCATTGTTTAAATATTAAATAAGGAGCAAACCTGTAATTTTATTGACATTCACAGATATAAAACAAATTACTTGGTTTTCTCAAATGATTTAAAAGATGATGTTATTTTGATATACCACTGTTTAGAAACAGAATAGACCACAAGGTCTCTTAAGCACTAGTTTTGTAATGTTAACATGGAATTTTCTTCTTAATAATATTACTACGACTACTACTATGACTAATAATAATAATAATAATAATAATAATAATAATAATAATAATAATAATAATAATAATAATACTTTCAACATACTAATTTAATACGAAGTGTAGTTTATTTCTTATCATACTACATCTATGGAGAAGGGTATTTGCTAGCCTTTATCACAGTGCTCTCTGTTGTAGTTAACCTGTGACCTGGATCCAGGGTAGCTTAGGGTCACCAACCAGTGACATCTGACCTGCAGAAGTTAATTCCTGTAGAACAATAACCCTGGCCCTGCAGAGATCTCATCCTATTACATTTTGATACCAAATTAATTGTTTGTTTTCACACATGGTGCAGGCCTGACCTTTGGGGACAGTTACTTAATAACAAGAAGTGTTAACCTCAAAATGTACAATTTAATCTCTGATGAAAGCAGATGTATGTTGAATATATTACTCCTGGATCTATTCAGTCCTGGGTCGTATTCATTCTTACAAGCAGAATACCCAGGGGCTTCTATGTCCTCCAATACCAGATTAAATAACAAAACTGAATTGGATTCTCCAAATATTACAAACGCATGTGCACGACATTTAATTATTAAATCTATTCTTAATTGAGTCTCAAAATAAGCATGGTTCTCAAAATAATGTACTGCATCACAGGCGTGCTAACCAAGGTTTTAACAAACATTTTCTTACCTCATATTAACACGAGCTGCATTACCACTGATCCCTTAGCTTTGTCTTCTGTTAAAGATCTTCTGGTCCTTTGCTTGTATTTTATACTCCAGTTCGGAATATGCAGACATTTCAAAGACAATGCATTAGAAGTAATACTTGTTGCTACTTCCTGGTATGAAATCACTTCCTGTGCTGTTGCTCTGTTCCGCTCCAAAGGTAATGTAATCTACCACACAACTCCTTTAAGAGAATGAAGAGATACTCCTAAGTAACAATGGCACTGTCATTTTGGGATAAACACAATTATATTTCTACATCTTGTGTAAGGTTTGTTTGTAGTTTGTAGATCAGGAAGGTATACCATTTATTTGGTGGTTCTATCCTCATATGACTATCAATTCCTCTACAAGAGCATTTGTCAACAGTGATTTTGAACGTACTTCAATAAAAATGGATTTTACAATACAATATTCAACTTTATATTACACAGTATATGAATTGCCACATAGTTATATTGTAAGAAGCAATGGCTCTTGCTCTTATATGGTAACTACTTTTTAATTAAATTGACATTTCCTGGTGAACAGCATCTTATTATTTATTTATTTATTTATTTATTTATATTTATATAGCGCCTTTGACCAAGGCGCTTTACAATTATTAGACTAAGCGGTACAATCAAGAGAAATGGCGGAAGGAAAAAGGTACGTTTATTGGGCAAGGGTCAGGAAATAAAGAGTGGTGCTTCTGTGAGAACAGAGGCTAGGGCAGGGTCGGGAAAACAAGCAGGGTCCTGACCGGGGGTTAAGGGCTAGGGCACGCAGTGGGATAGGCTAGGGTGAAAAGATGTGTTTTAAGGGAGGAGCGAAAACTGCGTAGTGTAGGTGACTGTTTTATATGGAGTGGGAGTTTATTCCAATGAAGGGGAGCCAGGAGGGAGAAGGAACGGAAACGGGATTGGGCACAGGGTGAGGTTGGGACCGAGAGGGACAACAGAGTTTGAGAGCGTAAGGGACGGGGGGGAGCATAGTAAGAGATAAGTGCAGCCAGGTAGGGTGGGGCGAGACCATGGAGGGATTTATAGACTAGAGTAAGGAATTTAAATAAGCAGCGATAGTAAACAGGGAGCCAGTGTAGCTGAAGGAGAAGAGGGGAGGTATGAGAGGAGCGGGGGAGGTTGAAAATGATGCGGGCAGAGGCGTTTTGAATTTGCTGTAGTGGTGTGAAGGCGTAGGAGGAAGGATTATAGGATGTAATTGCATGGTAACACAAATGCACAGGCCATGTCCATGTAAAAACACACTCATTCCACCAGTAGTTACCATTCAGGAGCAGGAACCATTAGCTATTAACCAGTTGTTACCATTGTTATTTGTTATTTATTTCTTAGCAGACGCCCTTATCCAGGGCGACTTACAATTGTTACAAGATATCACATGTGATTACTTTTCCATAATTTCAACACTGGATTGCAGAGTAACTCCCAAACAAATTGTTTTGATGCAACACTCTTTCAATTCTCTCCAAGGACTTAAAACAACGCTTTATATTACAGAGATTATGTTACCCACCATTATAGTGTTATAGTGTAAACCACAGCAGCTGAACAACTGAACATAAAAATGAATTGCCTTTGTCTGATTTCCAATAGTCTCTTGGATGTAACATGCCATGTCAATATGTAGTAGCTTTGAAGAGGCTGTACTTCCAGGCAAGAATATACCACCCAGTTAAACTGTTTGCTTCCAATTTCTTTTCAGAAACAGCGCCATTACAGTAATGGTTTACTCCACAAGCAATGTTTGTTACCTGTTTAACCATGAAAGCCTTTTCCATACAGAATTTCCAGGTTTAATTAGGGTTTACACACACACACACACACACACACACACACACACACACACATTTCGTACAGAAAGAAAAAATATGACTTGGGTTTGAGGAACTGTACAGGGAGACGTTGATTCTTTCATCGAAATTTGTTAGCGCAGAGTTGGGGGAATAACACAGCAGTAAAAGACAAAAACTTGTCAGTTTTTTCAGGGACTGTATTTTAAAATAAGTAGGCTTCCATGTAGATGTACTGTAGTTGGTTTTGTTGGTACAGTACTATATTTTCAACAGAAGTAGTATTTTAATTCAGAACGATGTTATTCTGAAAAAGTCATTTGCCAAAAGAGACGCCACGTGGACTGTAATACAGTACATACTTTTAAATCTGGTACGTATTGTAGCAGTATGTAAATTTCACCAATAACGACCCAACAGCAAAATTAAATCAAGATGTTACCCATGCACAGAACTGCTTAAAACATATTGCAAATTTAGCAAAACATAAAAAAAAAAACCCCACCAGTTTCTAGAATTAAAACAGTATCCAAAGTCAGTATTCAAACTTGCAGAATATAGTGCTCGATAACTAAGGCCCTAATGTCACAGTTCACTTGCAAATGAAAATGCACAAAAGCAACTAAAGATCGCAGATTTTTTTTTTAAATTCATCACAGTATCTAAAACTGTTTGATGATGAACTTTTACATTACCGTGCCTTGTCTCCTTCACTTTGTTTTTGGAGGAAGCACTGTGTAACTGCAGTACACAAAAGACAGATTAATTTGCCATGCCAGAAATAAATAAATAAATAAATAAATAAATAAAGAAAAACGTGGGCTGTGATGGTTAAGCAAGTCAATTGTAACACTGAAGAGCTTTGTATCAGAAAACTGATGACAGAGTCGGAAATCACGAGTGATGGGTAAGTGCATTAATTTGTTACACATATATAATGTGGATTGATTTTATTCTTAACACAAGGACGGTAAAACGCGACGGACGTTTATCTGGGTAACGGATATCCGAGTGCTGACTAGAAAAATGACTATATGGCGATTGTAAAGTGGTATTTGTAAAGATAATGGGGTGATACAATAAATCTGGCCAACACTGTTAGCAAGCAAACAAAAAAACAAACAAATAAATAAATAAATACATAAATAAAAGTGATGTAGTGTGGTGTACGTATTGTCAAGTACAAGTCTCCTCTTGATCTTGCCCTCTTTTTTCCTTTATATGCGTTTTTTTGGTTCCTATTGCCTAACCTTATTCAATGACAAGGCTCAGAAAGACTGATTTGATTGCTCCATGGCTTATTAGGGCCATGAGACATCCCGGAAAACAGATAGCGTCCTCAGTATTTAAAACCTGAAATTACAGCGGTCTGGCACGTAGGGTATAAAGTCATTTATAGAAAATGTGGTCTCTAAATGAAGTTAACTGTAGTGGAATCCAAGTGGAGGAACAGCCCTTTAGAATAAAGACACTGAATAAAGACACTGAACTGGAGAAGAAGAAGAAGAAGAAGAAGAAGAAGAAGAAGAAGAAGAAGAAGAAGAAGAAGAAGAAGAAGAAGAAGGAGGAGGAATTGCTGCACAGTAATATTAAACCACAAATGCTTATGCAATGGCATGCTTTTTAGGAGTCTAAGCCATTAAAAAATTTGACAAAATAAGCTTTTGGAATAGTCAACATATTGAAACTGTTGGTAGCGCATAACTTATTCTTCTCAACAAGCTGCAGGTTTTGTTACATTATTGGCTGCTGATTCGTTAAATGTCAGAAGAAACTGAACTTGTCTCAGCATTGAAAATGGTCTTTATTCACAAGCCTGTACAAGCACTCTGGCAGAGAGAAAGGGCTGATACATTTGAATTGTATACCAAGACAGAGCCCACAGGTGTGTGTGTGTGTGTGTAATCATCATTTCCCAAGACAAACATTTTGATTGGGAATTTAAGCAGCTTTAACATGATGAGGAGCACTATCTTAGCCTGCCAAGCCATTTATCTTATTATTTAAAGGAAGTCACACCTGGGAAGACAAACATGAGCACAAGCACTATCATTACTGCAAAGACAAAAAGTTAAACATTTACAGGCCTCTTTCTGACATGGATGAATCACAACCAGTGCTAATGGATCTACTACGTCATCATGAATTACAATATATTTGGTCAGTGTTCTTTTAGTGACAGGAAAAGTAAGGGGCTGATAGAGAGTACAACTGCATCTAATTGTGGACACTTTTGTGGGGCCTGTCTGAGTGCAGTCTATGCAAGCAGTGTCTAAAATTTGAAATACATACTGTAGATATTTAACACTGTCCAATGAGAAATATTTTGGGGTAGTAGGCAAGAACATTCAAAAGGACTCTTCAAGGTGCAATTTAGTATGACCACTTAAATGGAAACCGCCTGGTCAAAAACGTAGTTTTATTTTTGAAGTGTTAAGGGTTCTAAAGATTGTAAACATACATCTCTGTAAACCTCAAGTTGACAAATATTGTGGGAAATGCCTTCATCAGCGTGGATAACTAGAATCACCATATATACAGTGTGAAATGCATTGGCTAAAATGTTTGTCTATTCATTTTATTTTAGGTCTAACCTCAGGATAATATGTCAGCAGTGCTTTAAAAGCTTTTTTTCTGTAATTGTTCCCCTATCTATCAAATACGAAACCTTTTTTTTTTTTTAAGCAATGGAAAATTGTGAAATGTAGAAAGTCTTTAAATTACTTCTAAGGCTTTCATTTAGAACAGGCTGATAGTGGACTTGAAAAACTGCACTTGCTGAGTTTTTTTTCTTTCTCCTAAACTGATGGGGAGAGAGCCTAGGGGCCTCTCCAGTTGCTATTGTGAGTTCTTTACTCAGTTCTGTTTGGGGTCATTGTTCTGAACAAATCATCCATGGAGAATCGAGCCCTCCAGCTCATTACATATTCTCAATTCGAGGTGACCATGGGAAGTTACTAAAGCCTGATCTTGGCTCATAATTACGTGTTCAAACACCTTGTAAATACCTCTAGAATTCCCCCAGAGACTGAAATCAACTTTTTAACTACAGACACTAGGGCCTGTACCTCCTCCAAACCCCCAGTTCTAAAGCTGACCAGGTTATCTTTCCTTTGGGGTCATTATTCTGTTGTGTTTGGAAGTGTGTCTTTTCTCCCAGTCTGCCTCAGACAGAAAGACGTGATGAGTTGTTTACAAACACCTAGACTCTATTTATTCTTGCTATAAAGAAACATTAAGACGCATACCTGAGCTCCTGGTCTGAAAGAAACATGACCAAACCTGATAAAAAGGATGTATGTTGTTGTTGTAAAGCTGACTGTAACAATTCCATTAATAAAGACTGCAAGATACTCTTAGCCATTTAGGGGATGATTTGACATTTAGAGTGCATAGTTGAGGCTGCACAAATTATTACAGAATATCCAGGACTTGAAAGATGGAATGTTATAAATGAACCCATTTTATTTGAACAATTACAGCTATGGCAAGTGGTTTTGCATCACTTAAAATTTTAGGATTGAGACATAATTAAAATTATTAGATGTAACATTTTTCAATTTTTGTCAGTTTTTCGTTAAGTATAGGGAAAACTACAAAGTGGTAATTCAATATGTTTACATAAACGTTTTCCATTTGCAAATTGGATTCCATAGTTTACATTGCAATAACTCAGTGAAATAAAGGTGTATATATATATATATATATATATATATATATATATATATATATATATATATATATATATATATATATTTAATGTGCGTTAATCACACTCCCCTGTTTTGACCCTCTTAGCATACCATAATTCATTCCCTTCGGCACCATTTTTGAGTATGTGCAACACAATGAATGCAGTTGATGTTTACACAAAAAGCTAGTCATATAACTGCATTAGGAGCAAAATACTAAAAGTATGATACTATAATAGTATTTACAACCAAGGACAATATGACCATCACTCAATGAATGCTTTGTTTTATTTAGACAATTTTAAGTTATTAATAATATATATATATATATATATATATATATATATATATATATATATATATATATATATATATATATATATATATATATATATATATATATATTTATTTATTTAACTGGCAATGGAAAACATCAGTAAAGGATACCCTTTTAAAGGAAACTGATAAGAAAATATACAGTATAATCTGAAATGCATTATGGTGAGTAATAAACTGACTCCCTTGTGATTTAACAGTTGGTTCAAACTGCTGGAATTTTTCTGTATAATTCTGTGTAAATAAATATAAAACTATAAAGAAGAGGCAACAATATTAATCCAGAAATAGGACAACAGATTTTCTTTTTTTATGCTGGGTTGTTTATTATTATTATTTTTATAAGAAGAAGAAGAAGAAGAAGAAGAAGAAGAAGAAGAAGAAGAAGAAGAAGAAGAAGGTCACTTATGCAATGTCACTTATCTTCATGCAAGCATTCCGGGGCGCTTTACAAAATAAATATAAAAAGGCCTGTGTCTAATATATAATCAAGTTATAAATAAACAAATGCATTTTAAAATAGGATTTAAAAGATTAAATTGTGCTAGCATTCCTGATATGAATCGGAAGCAAGTTCCATATATACATATATATATATATATATATATATATATATATATATATATATATATATATATATATATATATTACTTGTGATTTATTGATCGATTGTTTTGTGGAAGTTTGCTAATGTTAGATAGTATTTTAAAACTTGTGAATAACCTGCAAACTTTCTTTAGGAACAACACACGAATGCTAATAATTAATGTATATACTCAATCATTCTTTTATTCATTCATTTATTCTTTCAGTCATTCATTTATAAATAGGCTTTATACAATGCCTAAATAAAGCGTGACTTCAGGATTCGCAATTAGGACATCATTTTAAAATTGAATATTTTTAATATTTTACCAACCACAAATAAATAACCATGTTAAAAAATAGAAATGATAAGGACTTCTGGTGAATTGTTATCCTTTTCAGTGCCCCACTGGAGAGTGAGGCAGCTAGTAGTATAATTTTGTGTCTTTATAAGTCATTGCCAGTTTAAGGCACAGAAAATCTTTGACAGATTAAAGCTGATCAAATAAATCCAAAATGGATAAGGTTTGGTGTGTGTGTGTGTGTGTGTGTGTGTGACTGTGACACAAATTAGAGCTGATTTGCCCATCCCTGGTATCCCTTGGATACTCAAGTAAATGTGTCCAGAAAACCCAATTAACGTAACCATGGCCAGCAAAAAATAATATTAAAAACATAGCGTGAATAAAAATGTAATTATACCATACTCCAGCTCCCTTACTTATTAATCACCTTCTATGGAGGATATATTTTCCTTGTCTATCAAAATTCACTTGCATATATCTTAAATTCCACTCATGATTGCACCACTCTTGCTTCTTATAATTAATGATTTTTCTCTTGCTTTAATATAGTGAGGCACATCCTCAAAAGTGCTGAAGAATGACCTCTATTGTGTTGAAACGATACATTTTAAAACTGTTGGTCCTTGATGCATCAGTCGACTTTATCAACAGCAAACTCATCTTTGGTTAATAAACAAACTCATCCCACTGTTCATTCTCCTAGAAAATATTGTTTGAGTTAGATGAAAAAGGCTTAGTGCATGGCCTATCGAGTAAGATTCATGCTTTTCGGTGTGAGAGTAAGAAGAGCTTAAGAATGGAGAGATGAGCTTGGAAGGTTGAAGAAGAAGAAGAAGAAGAAGAAGAAGAAGAAGAAGAAGAAGAAGAAGAAGAAGAAGAAGAAGAAGAAGATGATGCTGGAGTATGTCATCATCATGAGGCATAGTGGGATAAGTGACCACTGTAGTAGAACATAAAGACCTTATGAAGCTTAAAACAGTTTGCAAGGAGGAAGCAACCATCCACTGGGCTGTGGTAAATAAAATAACATCAGTGGGGTGATTTGCAAGCATGTAATGTGCTTTTGTCTAGTTTTCTTGAGGGGGGGGGGGGGGGGGGGGGGTGTTTGCGTTTCCTACCCGGCAGGGTCCCAATGTTTCTCCTGCTGGATACAAAGACCAAGAGCCCAGGCCACTCCTCCAGTCACTCAACCCCTGTGTAGCCCATGCTGGGGCCTGCTCAAGGAAGTCCTGCCAGGTTCAAGGGAAGAGACAGGACTGTCCACATCAGTTTCTTTTTGCAATGCATGTTAAAATGTCAACAACACCAGAGTGAGCACAGCTGGAAGAAACTTTCACCAAGTGGATTTGTGCCAGAATTCCTTTTTTAAGAACAGAATTTAAATCTAATGTATTTCTTTTGTTTTTATGTATCCCCCAACTCCCCTTGAAACTACTTAAAAAAAGGTCCCTTGCTGACTGTAATGAACTATTTTCCTAGATGAAGTAAGAAGTTATAATATATGGGTTAATGGAAGCTGTTGGTTTTTAGATGTCACACAATGGGTCACTACATGGAGGCTACGAAAACCATGGATGGGTTCAAAAGAATCTTAGACAGCCCTGTGTGAGGGTGTTGGACTTGCAAATACAAGCACACCAATCCCAGTGTACCACTGAAATGTAATTGATATTCTTCAAAATCAACCTTTATTGAGAACAATACAATGCAAACCAATCTGATTTACTTTGTCCTAAAAAAATAATATTTTTATCTGTGTTTTTGGTGAAGGAAACTGAGTGAATTTGGACCATACCTCTTCAAATAGGAAAAGATTGATTTTAGTGAAGAATATTCATGAATTATAATAATTTCATCGTTTGCTAAAGAAGTAACATTATAGTTGCTGTCTTGATCCTCCAGGTACCAATTTCCATATATTTTGGGAATACCCCAGTGCTCTGAGGTTGCTGCCTTCCCTTCTCTATTGTGTGCTGATTGAGGGCTACTATAGAACTTGCAAGCAGAGCTGCAACAAACTAAAAGATGACATTGTCATGAAACGGATTCTGGTTTGCAGAGGTATCATTTTCTGGCATGAACCATGCCAAACGATCTTGTCCTCAACAACAGCCTGGATGTCTGCTGTGGTTGAGTGGGCGAATTGATATTATATATTTTATTGAGCTTTACTTTCTGTGCATTTGTTTAAATGTTTGTTTTGTTGTTCGCGTATCATGATGAGATTTATTGGTTGTTTGATGCTATCTCCTTGTTCAAATAAAAATGAAACACACTCACAGAGCAGCCTTGGATTACTTATAATGTGCACCTCAAAAAATCTAGTATAGTATATCAGATACGGTAACCTTGCAGTATAGGTGCCAGCTTGTGCTAATTTGTAAAACAACACTTTAATAATATAATTACAGTAAACAATTGCATATTATAATTATGTACTTAAGCTTTACATGTATATATAAGAAAACAACTTAAAGGCATTCACTGTATTCCTGTGAAATAACAATTACAATCTCAAAGACTGTAGCAGCTCTGCTTAAAGAAGGTTAGTCAGTCAAACAAACAAGTAAACAAAACTGTGGTAACCAGAACAATGGCCTGTGACAGTTGCAGATGTGGCTCTCCCTGTGGGTCTCTCTGAAATGCCGCCACCTGCAAAAACTCCAGGATGTCTGATTTTCTTTCACTTGGCTGCATCAGAACCTTGTGACACTTGCTTTTGCAGTGAAAGGAACTCTGGAATTTACAGTATTCTATCCCTGTGGGGAGAGACAAAGGGGTACGGGGGAAGGGTTAGGGGTTTACATTGGTGCTACCATGATGCCTTGCACCTGGCTTGTAAATGACAGGAATGCAAGGAGAGCATGTAGCACTGCTTTTGGGACCTCAGGCACTGATATTCAACTGCAAAATATTACTACTGTTGCTTTTAAGTCCTCTGATGTTAGGACCAAGGCTGTTGTTTTCTTCGTTCAAAACACTTGGAGAGTGTAGGCTTTCTTTACAATCACCCTATTGACAGTGTGTTTCCCCATTTATATGATTTGAATCCATGTAAAACAGACTTAGGAATCTCAAGGAACTTTAACGGATAATGCAGAATAAATAAGTATATACATACAATGATAATAATGAGTTATCTTAAGTAGAGTGTAGTGCTGTTTGTGAAAGTCCATCCTTAACACCGGGGACGTTCAATAGGCTGTAAGGTAAACCTAAATCAAAAGTTAGCTTTTCGATAACAGGTTGTTTTGAGATTGTAAGCCCATTACTTACCTACAAGTCTACTTTTCCGTTCTTCAGCCATGAGAAGACAGCTATTGAGAGATAGTGTGAGGTTGAGGGATAGAAACAGAATATTCCCAAATGGAATTCATTATAAATAGAAATAAAAACAGCACTAAATACCACCACTTTTTAAATCAATGAAAAATGACTCCTTGTGTGCCAAGGTCAGGCAACACGATTTAATTGTGCATATCTTTTTTATTGATAAAAATCTGCCAGGGAGAAATCTGTTTTACCTAGTGGTATTTAGATTTCACAGTGATAAGATGAAGAGGAGCCACATTTTATTAAGTTCAAATCTATAAAAACTACATCTTTAAAGACTAGCATTCTTTTTTAAGGCGGACAGGTATACAGAAGTGTATCTGCTTCACTGTTTATCAATCTTGACTTTCCCTTTTTAGGCCGATTTTATACACAGCCCAGGGAAACTGTCCTTGGCCCCAAAACCTCAAAAACAAACCCCTTTTGGAATCTGAGGGCACGACTGTATAATCACAAAGAATTTCAGAGAGACGGGCTGCCCAGCAGCAAATTAAAAAGTTTAGGCCTCAAAGAATGAGCAGCCTTGTTTGGCTCTGCACTCTGCAGCTGCCTCTTTTTTTGGTGGTTTATTACACACAGGCATCTAATGAATGGGAGCTGCTGTTTTACAGTGTGTCACAATTACAGGACTTATCTCCTAGCCCACCACAGATCTGACTGATCAACTGCAAGGCACTGCCATCATAATTCTTCCTAGGAATGGGAATATAAAGAGGGTTTGTTGGTGGTTGGCTAGACCTACAAAGTCCTGCCTTTAGGGCCTGTTGATGCCATCCCTAGTTGTGTTCTTTGGCATAGTAAGGTACAGAAACATGGATTGTTCACTTGTTTGAGAGAACAAAAATAGTGTAATGATGGACATTGGAGGAGTCAGTCCTCAGGTTCAAGCTGGGTTAGGACTTCCAAGAGTTACATGGGCTGGGGGCTTTCTCATAGTGTTCGTTTATACTTTTGCTTCAGCCTTTGTTGTATCACTTCTATTAGGACCGTATGAGGATGACAACTGTCAGGCTATGATTTTTGAAGAATGGTGTGCTTGATATATGGTCAAGATTTTGCTGTGTTATTTTCTTGTTTTTATTTTCTGTACTGGTGGTTTCCATTTCTCACAGCAAATTGCATTTAATCTTATGCTTACACCCATCTGCAGGCGGTAGGGAATAAGGGACCCCAAATGTGCAGAGTTATTCTGAATGGGATATACCTTGGGATGTCACAACTTTAAAAATATCATTGGTGACCATTTAAAATTCCTTAAGCACCTATTATCTACAAGATTATTCAAACTATGCACACAGGTGGGATTTGTCTCTAGATGTAAAATCCATTTGCATTCTAATCCCACAGCTTTTCTTTTGCTGGACCTGATTTGTGGTAAAACTGTATTCCTTGCCTAATTTACATGACAAGAAACAAGCTGATTCAAATTAACCCTGCGGGCCAATCCTAAATTTAACAAGTATAATTACCGAAAGAATGTGCTCCAGGCTTTTAGATCTATCTTTGATCATGCCTCTAGATAATGTATGTTTTCATTACTTCACAAGTAGATATTATCTTGCACATTTTTATTGTCAAGTAGTTCTGATTTATTACAGTTTATCTCCTAAAAGGTTCCAAAGACCTACATTGCAATATGTGTTAGCCATAATCATTAGGTCTAGATCTTTTACTTTATGAAGTCATGCATTTTCTGTCATGCTTAAGAACACATTGATCATTAAATAAAGGAGCAGCAGGGTAAGGAAGCATTATCAGGCACTTTATTTTGGAAACAATATATTATTATTATTATTATTATTATTATTATTATTATTATTATTATTAATAATAATAATTAGTAATTTAGCAGACAACTTACAGAGACGAGGGGGTGAACTATGCATCACAACTGCTGCTGCAGGGTCACTTACAATAAGACCTCAGTTTTACATCTCATCCAAAGGACGAGATGTATATTCCACATGCTTCCATTACATAACAGAATTCTACAAATATGTGTCCCATACATCAACCTGATATCCCACATTTCATGAAAAAATATGAAGTTGAAGTTCATTTAAAAAAACAAAAAACAAAAAACAAAAAAACAATAATTTAAATTCAAAAGCACATGCAGTTTTCCTATTCATGAATGGAGTAGTCCAAATAACCCAGATGTAACTCTTATGGCCACTTTCTCTGTTTTATGTTTTTGGGGAGACACATGAATGCATGTAGGGATAGAGATTGTACTTGTTTTAAAGCCATATTGAAGTAATCTAGGCATGCCTTTCACAGGGAATATTAATCATAGCTTTGATACTTACAGAGTTACATATTTATTGTCTCCCAATTCTACCTTAAAAAGCGAATGACTGATTAGACTATATATATATATATATTTACTATCCAGCCACAGTTACAGAATCAGCCTTGCAGAAATTAGATCAAATTCCTTCATTGATTCAGGTGTTTTCATGCTCACTCTTGCTTCAAGGCCTTGATGGGGCTTGTTCAGGCACTGTGTCCACTTCTAATCTATTCTTCATTCCAGATTTTTACATGGAATAAATCTAACATTGTTCTCTTTGCAGCTTGTATGCTGACCCAGCACCCAACACGTTGCCCAATTGCTGTGCTGGGTGAAAATCTTCTCCAGTTCGTTCCAAATTAAACAATCCCCAATCCTGCCTCTCCGTCATGTTTTGCTGTTTTCATGTAAGACCATTCCATTTCCATCAGCAGATGTTTGAATGATGTCCATCACGTTGCTTTTGCACCAGAAGTTCTTGTAGAGTTCAGTATATATAGATCCATATGCTCCATCAGATTGGTCAGAGCTGAGCACACTTTTGTCTGAGGTTTTTTCACATACTCTCTCCTGTCGGCTTTTGTTTGATTCCATATAAGTGGGCTCAGTAAATACACAGTCCGATCTTCATATCACAGTAAACCTTTGGCGACCAGATGACTATGAAAAGTTTTCAATTATTAGAATAGTGGACTCACACAAGAAACAACATAGTTTTGCTATTAGCTGGCTTTGTGTTTTGAGCAGCAGCCGTATTCCCAGTTCAGTTCAAACCAGTGGTATACCTGCTGACTCTGCTGCCTTTTCATGCCCCACGAATGCACCTGTTGCTACTCTATTGTAACCAGCTCAGAGCTGTAATCAAGATCAGGGAACAGTTTACTGACATCTGCATTGGCGCTCTCTCTCTCTCTCTCTCTCTCTCTCTCTCTCTCTCTCTCTCTCTCTCTCTCTCTCTCTCTCTCTCTCTCTCTCTCTCTCTCTCTCTCTCTCTCTCTCTCTCTCTCTCTCTCTCTCTCTCTCTCTCTCTCTCTCTCTCTCTCCCTGCTGTCTATAGTCAAACATGGTGTAATGTGGGTGCTACGTGAGCTTCCAATCCCAATATGAAGGACCACCCTGGATAGTCAGTACTGGGCTTACCTCAAAGAAACACTGACAACGTCTAATTGAGCAAAATTGTGTGCTAGTTTCAGGGCTAAGTGGAGACCTAGAAACAAGCCTGTACCACTTGTGGTTTAAGACAGATTTGAACACTGGTTAAAAGAAGAGAATGCTAGTGCATAGTAACTGCTGTGTTGCCCACTGTCTTGCTTTTGTTATATAGTGACACCAATTTTTTGTGCCTTTTGGGCAAAGAGTTGCCACCTTTATTGGCTATTATTTATACCTCTGTAATTTTCCTTGTATAGCTTGACAGTTTATCAAATGACAGTTTTCGGTAAAATGTCTGTTCTGTATATTGCAATAATTTGAAGATTTAATCATGTTTGGTTTTTCCAAACAATGTTTTGTATTTAAGAATTAATTGTATTTATATATTGCAATGTCCCTCGAATTTGTATTATGTAAAATTATATTTTTGTATAGTTAAACATACAGTACTATCCTTCAGCTGCTTTGCCAGAATCTAACAATAACTTAACAGTTTGATATTTTACATACACTTACATTGTTTTCTTTATTATTTTCAATTTGAATAGAAAAGAAGGAAATGCATTCATCTGTGAGTTCTTTATCTGGTTCATTGTTATATCAACAACCGAATACTGTGATGTTGTTGATGCTGAAATATGTTTGTTCATTGTTTAGATGTGTTCTAGATGTACAACAATTCTGTGACAGCAGAGTGGATGGAAAATACACAATTTAATAAAACTGAAACACATTTCTGTAGCTGTAAAGCAAAAACAGCAAGGAAGATACCAGTAAAACATTAACGCCCGGTTCATTTATTTTGTCTAAAGGTACCAATTCTTTGCAATAACCATACAACCCTACTATAAGAAGGAAAGCATACTGATATAGCTATGGCAAGCCCAATTATCATTTAGAGATATCTCAAATTGCATTTTAAGATATCTTGAAATATTTTGAGATATCTTGAAATGAACAGGAAGTCATTTTAAGATATCTCCAAATGACTTCCTGTGAAAATGCTCTATGTTTTGAATGGACTTCCTGTTCATTTAGCGATATCTCTAAATGAACAGGAAGTTATTCAGATATATCTAAATTATTTGGAGATATCTTTAAATGAACAGGAAGTTATCTAGAGATATCTATAAATGATTTAGAGATAACTGAACATTATTTAAAGATATTTTTAAAACATTTTAATCTTAAAATGATTTAAAGATATCTGAAAATGCATTTTAGATATCTCATTTAAAGCTCCATTTATAGATAAATTGCACAACATTCAAGAACTGGCTATACTTAAAGAAAAGTATTGATTTATTTTTCTTACTTCAGAAAACCAAGAAACCACTTAAAAACCCTGTTTCAATAATAACATTAAAATGTTAATCAGTTATAGCAACAAACCTAATGCATTATTTAAATAAAATATTATTATTATTATTATTATTATTATTATTATGCATCTAGTTTCAGTTGCTTTGTGTTTTTTTTTCCTCAAAAGGGAACTTTGTTCCTCCAGGCTGGGCCCCTTGTAATGCTGCAAACACCACTGAAATGTTGAGTTCTCTTTTGTTGTGCTCCTGCTCCATGCTGACATCATACACTGCTGTTCTGTTAAAAATCCTTTTTCTCCAACAGCAGCAGTTTTGAAACAAAACTGCCATGACACTGATGAGTAATGCCAACTTACCAAAAAATAAAACAGGCTGTTAATCATTGCACACAACTGATTATTTCAAAAGGTAATCAGAAATCTCTCTCAGCTGCCACCTACATTTTGTATTTAATACAACCAGGGGAGGGAAAGCTCTCTTTGATCAGATTTTAAAGTTTTAAACAGGGAATATGAATGGATTAAGGCTTATGCTGATTCTTTTGCTTTAATATTTACTGACATAAACACAAAATTAATTTTTAATTAAGGAAGAAAGGCACTTGAAAAAGCTGTTAGATGTTTCTTTTACAATATGTTCTTTTTACAAAGTTTTTAAAAAAGAAAAAAATAACACTGAAAATGTGACAAAACTACAGTATTAAGGAACGTAATGTTATTTTCAGTCCAGTTAAATAATAAAAAAAAAGAAATATATGTTTTGAACAGGAACATCAACAAATAAATAAATAAATAACCCCCTAAAGTAAAACACAATCATAAACGTTTGACTGATTATTAAAACAAGAAGCAATGGTTCCCAAATGTCTGCTGTATCCTTAAGCTTTAAAAGAATGATACTGCAAAACACTTTTGCTTTAAAATGAAATAAAATGCTTTAAAAAGTAACTACATGCACTGTACCTTGTTTTGCCATTATACATAACTTTCGATTCTTTATAATAGGCTTTTTTTCTCATTTCATGTATGATTATAATTATATCCAGCACTGTAAATCAAATGTTTAAGAACATTAGCATGTATATTATTATTATTACTTTTTATTTCTTAGCAGACGCCCTTACCCAGGGCGACTTACAGTTATATACAAAAAATACATATAAAAAATCACAGTACAATTAAGAGCAAGATACAAAATACAATGACTTCAGTCCTAATAAGAGCAAAGACAAAACACAGTACGATTTTATATCGAGGCAGTTCAAGAGCAGATAAAAGTGTTGATAGTTACATCAGGATTAGATACAAGTGCAGGTGAAATACAAAATACTACAGATTGGGTTAAGCGCAAGTTAAAGTGCATTGAAGGCAGAGTGCTATATAGTCCAGAAGGGAAGAGTTGAGTTTTACAGGTTTTATATGCTTTTAAGTTTTGTGCATATAAAGTATTTTCTCTAAATATATTATGCAGGTCTATGTTTAATTCTTAAAATGAGGTGTACAGTGTAGTTGATTTGGCTGCCTTCAGATTCACCTGTTTTAACAAGTCCAGATAATCTATGATGAGCTCGGGGTGCATTGCTGCCTAAATAAAATGTAAAGGGCAAAATAATTAGAATACTGTACTGTTGTTTTCAAATTGGAGTTTAGATCTTGTTTCTTTGCAAAAATAACACTCCTGCTGTACAATGCTAAAGATAGACCTCGATTGTTAAAATCTTTTAAATCCAATTTGTATAACATATTTTATTTGTAACCTTTTCAGCAGTTGTTCTATACAGTAAAACTTACTGTCTTCTTTCAAAACAGCCGATTTATTCTTTCATATACTGTGTTAAAGTAGGTAAGGTAACACATACATGATACATGTTGAGTTATATGTTGCAGAACTGAAAGTGTTTCAGAGTTGATTAATATTCTGAGATCTACAGTACTACTAATGCACATGCATTCAGTAACTTTTTTCTTAGCTATTGCAAACTTTGAATAAGCTTTTAATGACCACTTCTAGCACACACGCACTTCTGAAGGGGTTTGCACTGGCCCCCTCACAGCACTCAGTGGAGATCTGTCATTGCCAGCTAAATCCTTGCCTAGGTTGTCAACCATGCCTGCGCTAGACAGGGTCGCAGGGTCAAAATCGACTTGACAGGCCACCTGGAGAGCCCCGGCCGCGAACTGACTCAAAAAATTTATATCAGAGTTGGAATGGCCTACCACCCAGTGCTAGGCCTGGGCTAACACTCCAACTGCAATCCCAGGCCCAACAGAGGCTGGCACAGGGAGAGGCCAGAGTTGTTGACCCTGCAAGCTGACCCCTTCAAACTTCAGCTGAAATGTTCTGGCAGTTTCCACGGTGACTAGGCCCCCCCAAGCTTATCCAATTTACTGAAAAAAGGGGAAACAACATTTCAAGAATCTAATAAGCAGCAATGCAAATGTTGCTTCCATTTTTTGGTGGTCTAATTGTCAAAACCTGGAGTCATGTTGGCATCTCTTTAGGCTTTGGCTGTGTTTTTATTTATTTATTAATTATTCGCAGTTAGTTTTTGTTGTTATTACAGGTTGTACCTTTACTTTTGAAAGAAACATCAACTAGATATGTCAGTGATTATTGGAATAAATCAGGGATTTCAGCTTCCATTGACCATGGAATGCAGCAGTGTGGAGTAGTGGTTAGGGCTCTGGACTTTTGACCAGAGGGTTGTGGGTTCAATACCAGGTGGGGGACATCGCTGCTGTACCCTTGAGCAAGGTACTTTACCTAGATTGCTCCAGTAAAAACCCAACTGTATAAATGGATAATTGTATGTAAAAATAATGTGATATCTTGTAACAATTGTAAGTCACCCTAGATAAGGGTGTCTGCTAAAAAATAAATAATAATAATTGTGATGAATGTATTGCTGTAAATTAACACAACAAAATGTCTTTGACTTTCTTAACCCTTTCGTTTTTTTTAGAATTAAGGAATTGTTCATGCTCAGGCTATAAAACAGAACATCCTCAAAAGCCTTGAACACAGTTTTAATGGAGGCCATGACAATGGGAGAAACTTCTGAAAAGGGCAAATATTGGCCTTGACAATGAAATCACTAGAAAAGAATAATAAACCCTTTTTTAAAAATGTTGACCTCTTTTTTTCAGAAAAAAAAGGTTCTTACACTATAATTTTTCTGGGTTTTTTAGTTTTTTTTACCTGCTGTATTATGCTTCATCATGCACAAGTAAAAATATCTAGTATTGCATTTGTTGGACTACTGTAGTAGCCTACCTTTCCATTTTGGTGTCTGATAGTTGATGTCTGACTGTTACAGATTTTAGAAGTAGTTGAACTGATGAATAAGCCCATCCTGTTGTTGGGCTGTTATGCCCTGTGAGTGTTTTTCAGTTGAAGTGAGGTTAGTAAACTGTGTGCTATAACACTCCTAATGCACTAGCCCTAGCTAGACCAGGTTGACCCTGTGTCTGCTGTCTTAAGCCATGTAAGTAATGCGTGATGATGGATGAGACAGTTAGGAAAAGGTTGCAAACACTCAATGGTCATCGCTTCTCTCCATAGACAAACCAGTTTCTAAACCCAACTGCTAACCAACTTTATTTTTGTTTTTGTTTTTTTTTCAATGTAGGAGACCACAAATAGCTGCTATTTCCACATTTTAGTTGCTAGCATGTTATTTTAAAAATGTTTGATATCATTAAATTTCAGACTATTTTTACTTTTTTTTTTTTAATTGTAAAACCAAACAAAACCAAAAAAAAAAATGTCCTAAATTCCTCATATGTTAAAACTTTGTGAAAAGGTCCTGTTATTATAAATTATACCTACTAGAGGTGCACTTTTAGATGATGACATGTGTGCCATTGTTGAGGTGGCTGTTGGGTCATGCGTCATGAAAATATATAATAAAGTTATACGTGTCATACAGCACTAATATTTTTAAATACATTAATACAATGTAATGTGTGTTACCGACTGGTTTATCTGCAGACCTTAAGTTAAAATTAACCACAACAGTTATACACATGCATATTAAACACGCAGACTAGGCAATACCATTCAATGTCATTAAGATACACAGGGTTGCAATAAAGAGAATATTGAAAATGATCGATTGATATGAAGAGTGCTTGAGGGAAATTCCGGGAGAAAAATAAGTTGCCCCAATAAATGAATGTAGTCATTATTATTATCACCCAGGTTTTGGTCATTGTGAGTAAAGTAGTGGATAATTATTTGATTCTGTAATGCTGTGAGCTCACTTAATCATAAAGCTCAAGTGGCTGTAAGCAAAACTTCAGAAAAACTTATTAAATGTGACAAATACAAGGTGACAAATAATCAATAGTAGCACATTTCAAAATCTTCTTTTGTTTGCAGGCACTGTCTCAAGTGATGAAACCTTTGAAAGAAAAGAAAGCTGCTTTATAAAATACCTGCTTTAGTTTGTCTGTATATATATATATATATATATATATATATATATATATATATATATATATATATATACACACACACACACACACACACACATTATATTTACAAGCCCAGAAGCTCCTGGTGGCTGTTTACAACATCACAGTCTTCCCTATAACCATAAACCCACATTACTCTCTTCTGGTAAGATACTCGATTGATTTCAGTGTTGTGATTAGGGGGTTGTATGTGTGTAGAAGACGGCTGTGTGTCTAATTCTTCTCGTATAGCACCGTAAATGAGCCACAGTGTCATATAATCGATGTTGGGAGTTCAGCTGTCATGGATCTTCATAAGCCTCTCCCTGCAATGATAACGTGACTTGGCATTTCAAAAACTTTGGTGACCTTGCTAGTTGGGGGAACTTAGTGCTTGGACATCAGGAGCCAAACAATCCATGCCAAATGAGCAGTCTTATTATTATTATTATTATTATTATTATTATTATTATTATTATTATTATTATTATTATTATTATGAATAATAATAATAATAATAATAATAATAATAAATTCTGATTACAGTATGCATCTAGATTTAAAATAAATTATATATGAGCCATTAATTGGTTTCAGCTCAGATGAATGCAATACATTGACTTTTTGGGAATAACTACCGTGTTTTTGAAGTTATATAAATATCAACCTGATTCTGCAAGCAGTGAATGGGTGGCCTCAATGAAATTGTCTTTAAAACTCCAAATGCTTTTAAATGTACACAGACACACACACACACACACACATCGAGAGCCACATTCACACAGTGAAAAGGTAACAACTAAAGAAGAAAGAAGCACCGTTGATATTACAAATAATTAAGACAATTTAATGGCTCTTTCGCACATGCTTGATTTGCATTTATTGCCAAAATGATACTAGCCTATTTCTTTACAGCCTAAATGCCCAGGACACACACAGGGCTTGTTTGACTATGCAGTGGTAATAGTGGAATCTTAGTGCAGGAGACAATGAAATCTCATCCAGGGACCTGATTCACGTTTCTGAGGGAGCTGTCATTTCCAGGAGGGGGACACAATGAAGAGCCCAGGAGTGATAGAGCTCTGATCTCCACGATGAGGAGATAACCACCTGATTAAAATGACTCGCTTGTTCTCTTCAGTCACTCGATCAGCGTGTGAACTCTCCTTATTTACAGTCAAATGCAAAGAGTCCCCACACTGATTGCCATATATTTCTGCCCTTGCTGTACGTTACCTGTCCCATATTTCATTGTGTGCAGGTGCAAATCACGAGTTACAATGGAGTTTGACTAGAAATAAAAAAATTATATTTTAAGACACACACAACTCAAAAGTGTATTTATGGATGTATGCATTTATTTATTATCTCAAGGCACTGACACGCATACAGTATTTAAGTGTTCTACACATTTAGCAACAAAGCAGTTCTCCTGAAGGCTGGGCATCCTCATTCTGTGTAACAGTGCAGTATCTTTGGGATTCCGTCAAAGAAACTGATTAAGCTTTCTTTTATAAAGAAATCAAAATCGCATTGCAGGGATTGGCAGTCCTAAAATGTGATGCAGAGTGCCTGTCTCCTTGAAGTTGCTCTTTGGTGCAACAGGTGCCTGTGGAAATAAATGAGAAATCTGATGAGTTTTTTCTTAACAATCATCAAGCCTTTCAGACTGCAATAGTGTGGTGTGAAAAGCAGTTACGATAGCGTGCAGGTGTGAGGTTGAAAGGGACAGCTAACATACAGTCAGGCTACTTTAGAATGAAGAGAAATTACACTCCTAAACCTCAAATTGGTTTCCAGCAAACTTGACAACAACGACAGGCATCATGTAATTTTATTTTGATAATAACTGAAAATATGTTTTTAATGTCCATTGAAATTCCCCAAAGGGTAGGCCCACTCATATTATATGGAATATGTGTTTAATTAGGGATGCTTATTTAAGAGTTTAAAAGAAAAACAAAATGAGCAAAAAAATGAAAAGGAATAAATTGCTATAATAAAGTTTGAAGCTATTTATTATAGATGGTTTTCTTTCCTTGTTATATAGCATACACATTCTATCAAATGCTTGTTGTTCTAATGAGAACATTGCTAAGCTTATGTCCATGATACATACCTAATTATTTTACAAAAAACAATTAGTAGCCCCAGCTACATCCTTCTTATTTATTTTGCATCTGATTTATCTTGCTTTATGTCTGTCATTGCTTACTACCTCTCCCAGCAAAGACTCGAATTGACCAACTGAGAATAAATGAAAGAAACCCCTTTACATTCCAGCACTGTCTCCAATAGGGTGGTAAAAAAAAAGAACCATTCAGAGTTTTAGACCCATGGACCACACTGGTGCATTAATTAGGCTGATAAAATCCATAGAAATGTATGGATTTGACATAATCGAGTTTCCAGTGCTGGCTGTATATAGAAAAGGCAAGCAGCTGGAGAATAGAATTTACTGTTGGAGTGAAGTCATGCATGTAATTGAGTATATTTAACACAGCCATTTTAAAATGATCAACGATTAAGATTTTATGCTACTGGGTTTTTTTCCCGTGGGCTTGACCGATGTAACGGGCCAGTAGCAGACCTGAAAGCGTACCTTATGGGCGATCACTGTTTTTAAACTTTAGTTTATAGCCTATAATAAAAAAAAGATAAAATAGTCAGTTTTATACTTGCCACATATATCAAATCATATTTTTTGTCTTAGTTTATCATTACTAGTAATTCTATAAGTCTCTGACAGTATGCAACAACCTCTGTTCTGCTTTTTAGTTCAAATCAATTTAATAAACTCATCTTTTGATAAGCCGATGTGTTTATAATTTAGGTTAAGGACATAATGAATAAACGATTGTAATTTATTAGAAACAAATGTGAATGTTAGTCATTTAATATTATGTATAAGGCACTATAATCTGTCCAAATCCACAATGAATTAACAGTTTTTATTCAGATGGCTGGGTTGTAAACAAGCCCACGCGTTTGGGGATGAGTTCTCCTCTTATTTCCATTCACAGTGCTCAGGCTGCGCAAAGGAAATAAAAAGAGCCATTGTGGGGCCCATTGACTAACCAGACCAACTTTTGTAAACCCTTTCTTCTAAAAGCACACAAAACGCTGATCGCTTAAAAAAAAAAAGAAAAAGGGGGAGGGGGGAGGCAACGAACTAGTAAATGATAGATCCACAAATACATAAGCTCCCATACAAGATTGTGGCCAATTTTATCGACATTTGGAGGGTAGCGGGTGATATAGTTGGGAACTTTTTTTTGCAATTGATTCTCAGCGCATGTTAAGTGACTGGAGCATAATATACATGTTTTTTTTTTAAGTGTTTAACAAAAACTGGTCAATGTCACGTTTAAAAAAATTTTCATTAAGTTTACGCACAAGTCAGTTTCAAACCCGAGATTTCTCCATTATTAGAGGAGACCGGGTACAGTTGTAATACGTGACAGTTGTAACACCTTGAATTTCTCCAGTCACAAGCAAGCTAGAGTACCATCGCTCACTTGGCGCATGCTCAGTTCCGGTCTCCGTCTGCCTGTGAAATAGGAGCCAAAGCTCTGAGATTGTATATACAAAAATCGATTTTTGACCTAGTTGAGTAAATTTATTCCCCAATTTTCTTTTTGTGATATATACCTGTGTTTTCCAGTTTATGGATCCAGGCTTTTAGCATTCTCATCCCTGATCTCTGTACTTATAATTGGCACAATTGATTGCTCTTAGGTTTGTTGTTTCTTGCTGGAACATGAGATTTAATAATGACTCCCTGGGTTGGGGCCAGTTGTAACATGTGTTACAATTGACCCCATACACCATTAGCTGAACTATATTTGGGCACGTGAATCTTGCACTGAAGGAAACAAAATGTTCATATATCACAATTGTGACTCAGAGTGACATATTCTTGCTTGATAAGGCTTATAATTTTAGGGATGTTAAAAAGTTTGAAAAGTAGGACAACAAAAAAAATTGCCTTATGTGAACATTATTATTTTTCAATAAAGATACTCAGTTAACTAAAAACAAACATTTGCTTCATGTGAAAATTGATCTTATTCAATAAAACATTTGAGTTAAATGAAATGTGTTGTTATTTATTTAATTATTCTTCACAGAATGTTACATCTGACCACCCCCCTCCCCCGTTACAACTGACCCTGGCCATGGGGTCAATTGTAACATGGACACCTTACATTTCAAGCCCTCTTGCCATATGTACATCAGCTCTTAAAACAGGATAACTATGGGTACAGGACCCATAGTGGACAGATGCAAGTTGCTTGTCTCAAAGTCTGGTCAAACTAGCTCAAATCATTTGTGAGTAATGGAGAGAAAGGTAAAGAAATGTTACAACTGTCCGCGGTCTCCCCTAGTGTTTTCTTTTTAAGTTCAAACATAAACCATTCACTTTAAGAGGTTACTAAAATTGAAAGCCTCTTTGTTATAGGCATGTTGGCACTTTAATGCTAATTCGGACAATGAAACTTTGAGATTTGTATCTCTTGGAAAGTAGGACAAGCCAGATGGTAATAGCGTCATTAACAAACAAACTTAGGACGTACAAGTGAAGCCTGAAATTGGGAGGGATTCTGAGAACAATGAGATCTGCTGTTGGAAAAGACCCAATTTCTGCCCGCTGAAGAGCTGCCGATGTCTGAAAAAAAGTTTGATCTGCGTGTATAGTGAGTTCAGGATACAGAAAAAATGCATGCCTTTATGTCTCTTTTGATTGTAAGTCAAACCTCTGCAAAGTGTTTTAAGTGTAGGAGTGTGATAACATTCAATTCCTTTTTTTTTTTTTTTATCTCTGCACCCCAATTAAAAATAATATCCACTCCATACTTTTTAATATTGTGTCATGCCATGTTAAATAATAATAATAATAATAATAATAATAATAATAATAATAATAATAATAATAATAATAATAATAATAACTGCTTTGGAAAATCATGTCTCAACGTCAGTAACCAAATAGTGAAAGTAATCATATCCAAACTTAACGACGGTCTTTTTTTATGTTGAGCGAATCTTAAAAGAGCCTATGGGACATACCCTCGGGAAATAATTTACAGAAAATAGAATGCTTGCAGTTCGTTCCAGGCTGTTTTCCTGGATTCTAAAGGCCCCGATCAAACAGGGTTTGAAGTAATCTACATAATATCCGGATGGCGGTGTTACAACATGCACCTGCAGGGAAGCTGCTATCTCTGTCCCTCACAGCGTTTGTTACAAACCATGACTACAGGAATCTACTTGAGGTGGATAAATGCAACAGTTGCTTGGGCAAATACATACTCACATAAAGCAAAATAAAACACACATATTTGTTTCTTTAATGTAACCATATTAAGATTAACAGATTACATAAATGTATTTTTTCGATATAGAAAAGACAAAACACGAGGTTAATTGTGTGATACATACATTTGTTTTAAAGGCCTTTTGGTAGAAAGTGGGTCTTTTTCTATTGCCATATTACTACTACTACAAAGTACACGTGTATCTTACTTGTCTATAAACTTTAAAACTGCACACTAAATAGTCCAAAAGCGAATCGACAAACTTAACGCTGTTTAACATTTGTTGAACGAACCCTGCAAATGATTCTGTTTGCGAGAATTGCATGAACGTATTACTTTCGCCTCAAGGCAACCTTAAGAAATTAGCACAGTGATTCGTGTTTACAAGCAGGGTTCTTGGGTATAAAGTCCTAGAGTATTATACACGGTCTTTAGAAGAAAGACAATTCAGCTTGCGGTTAAATGTCAACAAACGTTTTAGTTATTTATAGTTACAATGTACAAAATAGTAATTATTGATCAACCTATAAAGTTATCCAAATTTGTTGTTATTATACATACACCAAAAGAAGCTGTTTTCCTTACCCGAACGTTAATTTAACTGGCCTTAGACAATGCCAACCAAAAAGTAACCCATTTTTAAGTTACAAACCACACCACAAACACACACACACACACACACACACACACAATCATACACGTAGAAAAAACGCAGACAAAAAGAAGAAAGAAAAAATACCAACAATTTATATTTAAACTTACACCTGTTGAAGAGAAATAATATGTGCGACAAAATGCACTTTAGATCATTAGTTCTGAAAAGGAATCACGTTTATTACTTAAAGCAATTTTGATAGCAGACGTCGTTTACGTTCTATTTACTTGCATTGCATCACCTGTCTGACTTGATGACAAATCAGACAACTTAATGTAGCTTCTTCCGTGTGCGTGTTTCACAGAGAAATGTAACTTATCATTACTTTCACAAACAGGTTATTTCTAATTGTTTTACAAAATATGTAATGCTTTCTCTTACCTTTAAATCTACTAAAAACGTGTGTAATTATATAGTTTCCAGTCTTCTTGAAGAACATTCTTAAATACATATTTATCTTGCAAAGTAAAAACAACATGTATTGGGAGATCATTTTAGTTTGACAAACCCTCTAATGTTCTAGTTTCACAAACTATATTGCAGTGATTCGCTGATATTCTATATAGAATACTCCAATAATGCTGCTTAATGTGATGACAAATATCTAAAACATAAAACATAAGCATATTATTTAATTTAAAAACGTGTAGGTAAAAGTCATAAATATAGCCTGATAAACTGCACATGTAGTCAAGGATTATTATTATTATTATTATTATTATTATTATTATTATTATTATTATTATTATTATTATTATTATTATTATGTAATTGTATAGTATTGGTTAATTAAATTATCAAAATATGCTAATGTATTCATATCTATCTATCTATCTATCTATCTATATATCTATATATGTGTATATATGTATATATAAAATGACAAGTGAAAATAGCTGTTTTCAAAATATCTTTTTACTAATTGATTGTAATATTGATGCCAACATTGTACATGGTGCGTCACTATGGTTCGATTTTAAAGGTTAACTTAATGTGAAGGCACTGAAATGAAACACTTTTTCTCTGCTTGGTATTTTGTATACTTCCCTGAACATGTTTGTGATGCATTAAGACTGAGTGCGCTTTACATCACCCTAAACCCCCTGCAGACCGAGCTCTTGCATCAGAACATATATTGTTCCAAGCATGGTGTGACCCAAAAGCAGAAGCACGCTACTGCAATTGTTGGCCACATATATACGTTATAATAGAATAGAAACCAATAATAAAACACCTTTTAAATATCTTATTTATAGTTGTGGTAAATCTTACATCGGTATACATGATAATGCACCAAGTTTGTTTTTAAAGGTAACGCATTAAGTAACCAATAAAAAAAAGTTTGTGACTTTAACAGTTTCCAATTGTTTTAAGAAAAAAAAGAACACTTTTCTTTTCGATAATTATTATAGCAGTTGTAGTTTGTAAGATATGGTGAAATGTTATTCTAGTAATTACGGTAGCCTTTGACATCTTGTAAATTGTCTAATATAAAATGTTATGTAGAAACCATGGAAAGCGGGGTCATTTCTTCAGGGAGATTTAGGGTGTTGCTAGGATCTAAGAACAAAAATTCTGCAGTGAGTCGTGGGTGTCTGTGTGTGGTTTGTGATTGTCAGAGAGAGAAAAAAAAATGCAGACATCTGCTTGAACTTTCATATCTTGGCTGTTCACTTACAGGAGCCAACTTCTGAAATCTCCACAATTAGATCTGCATTGTTCCTTCACAACAACACTGCCTATAAAGAAAAGGTCTTCCCTGTCGGAGCCAATCCAACGAAGCGTTTGACGTTATTAAATAATAAAGCGATGGTGATTTACATTGTTGTCCAGGAAAAAAGGCCAATTATCCGCTGTTATATTGCCATAAAGATCGCATTAACTCGAATTAGTAATCAAACAATGAGTTTGTATTAAAGTATAAAATGACAGTATACTAAGTGATATTGTTCTCCGCATTACATTTACGCCATAATAAACGGCAATAATATGAAATGCCAAACAATAATGCTTTACCATGCATATACAGATAGGCTACTTAAGTTTTCTATATATGTTCATTCAACACCTCGAAAAAAAAAAGTTAAATATATTTAAACAAGATTAAGGGCCACGATAGACCCACGCAAAGCAGGCAATACAGAGGATTTACTGTGGGTGTGTTCATCAATACAACACAAAGGCGATGAAGTAGCACTTTGGTTGGTAAAGTGGAAATCTATAGCTGAGTAGCTAGGAGTTGAGTAGCAGCAGTTTGCTCCTCGTTGTCACAGATTGTATTTGACACCATATGCATTCGTAATCTTCTGAATAATGGCGCCCAATGCAAACGACGTCTTTTAAGACTCCGAACGGCAGTTTGAAATAATTCGGTTCCCGCACAGGTTGAGGTGTCCCTTCCATATCATAAAGCTGGTTACCAGGACAGCCAGGCACTTAAAGATTCGCTGCTTTGTTACTGTTTCAAACAAATAAGTAGCGATGATACTGAGGATTAAAGAAAACGGTTTAATATTTTAAATATGGAACACGTGACAGTAAACGTGCTTCGGTTGCTGTGAGAAGTTTTGCAAAGTTAAACTCATTCACAAACTGTGACTTGTTTTTCTACAATAACAGAATGGGAGGTATTTTGTAAACACACACACAAAATGAAAGAATCCTTCTATATGTCTGTTTCGTGGTGATATCATGTACTGTGGAGAAGCTTTCTCAATCCACTTGCATACAATACTGCATCAGTGTTAACAACAGATACTAGCTGTTTGGAAAACACACACAAGGACTTACACGATAGAGGTGGTGAAAGACTCTAGGATTCGGTTAAGCAGTGATAACGGTGTTGTTGCCACAAAATGTAGTAACACTACTCCAATTTTATCCTTAAAGTGATTTCAAAAAGCGTATTCATATTTCGAATGTCACTGTTTGTTTACCGCAGGCAAAAAGCGAACAGGGGCTTGAACCTACAGAACCCACCCCCAATTCAGAGAATACATAACAATTGATCAGCTGACTATATGCACTGGTCTAGCCGACACGTGTTCTAAACATAAACTCGCATTGCTATTGTTAGGCCTGCTATTGTTTATTTAAATTATAAACACATAGTCTTGAGTTCAAAATCCACAAACAAACAAACAAACAAAAATGTGGCTTAAATCATTTGCATTCTGTTGAACCGTATTCGTCGATTTAGGCAGACAAAATCATGTTTGTCTTGATAAATTCTGAAGAACAGTGCTTTCTCTAAAACACGCACACTCGGATTTGTGTGTGGAGTCACTTTGTGAACTCGCGAAGCCCTGCGCTGGAGAAGTGTGGAGTTGATGCCATGCTGGCTGACAGTGTGTGGTCTATTGAACAGAATGTGCATTTTGGCTGAACAGTTATATATATATATATATATATATATATATATATATATATATATATATATATATATATATATATATATATATATATATATATATAATCCCCCAGCTCTGCACCTGCACTGGATCAGGCAGCCAGTACCATTCACCCCATGAGAGATTGTTAAAATAGACGACATCTCTGACAGGGTTCAATTCACTACATTTCACAAGGGTTTAAAGTACAAAAAAAAAGACTAACACATAACTAATTGAGAATTAATTCAGTTTTAGTCTGAAAAAGTAAATGTAAGTGTTTCTCTTGGTCTAGAAAAGTTTAACATGTTTTCCTACAGATTTGTAGTGAGTCGTTGTGTTTTATGACCGTTATAAGAGTAGTTCACATGTATACTCATACCAATAATGTATGTTGATGCTATACGTACAGATCAACACAAATATTACTAACATACTATATTTCAAATTGATATATACTATACAACATATAGTGTAAAGAAATACAGTGAAATTACTTTGTGATGTGTTTACATAGGTCGAAATCAAAGAGGTTATTCTACTTAAACTTGACCACAGTTTTAGACAAATAGTTTTACGCATTCCAATCTACATAAAAAAGACTGACGTACACCTTTTGTGTACATAAAAGTTTTCTTTTTTTCTTCATTTTTGTACCACTGCAGTTATACCTCCTTTCAAACCTATATATAGATAAAGGTTTGAAATATATAGGCTATATATATACATTGTTCACTAAAAGGAAACTAATTTGAACAAACAGATGAAAGGCAAATAAGAAGATTAAAAAGAAACTACCCTGAATACAAAAGTACTGGCCTAGTGTAATATGAAAGTAAAAAAAAAAAAAAACACAGAAAAAAAAAACAATAAGGATCACATTTTTCATAAAGACTAGACAACCTGAAACATTGGTTTTAAACATGTGACGTTGATAAGATACACGGAGCACAATCATTATGCAGATATTCCATGGCTAGAAGCTTATATCCCCCCCCCTCCTCCCCCCCCCCAAACACACTCAACACACAATATCAAGAACCCTTTTTATGTTCACAATGTTCACATCTTATGAAATCTTGTGGATACAATTAATTATTTAATCTCTCTCTCTCTCTCTCTCTCTCTCTCTCTCTCTCTCTCTCTCTCTCTCTCTCTCTCTCTCTATATATATATATATATAGGCCAAATAATAGTAGCCCTACAGGGTGCCTCGCTTGGCCCAGGTCTTTTTACTCAAAATATATTTTAAAATAACATATAGGGCCTACCCCGCCGTTTCTCTACCAGAAGAAAACAGTAATCTCATAACACATTGATAAATGTCGGGGATGTCACTGTTCTATATTAGCATACCGAAAGAATATAATGAATCTGGTTGAAGATGATAAGATCCTCCAGAGAAATTCTTCGCTTGTATAATACATTAATTACTTTTCATCTCCCAGGCCCTGCAACTTTAAACAGTTTAAAAATACAAACGAACTTGATCCCACTAAAACATGTTTTAGTGTAAAATGATTTGGACGCATCAAAGTGCATTTTATTTTTTTTAAATGAAAATATGTCTTATCTAAATACAGATTCTACTAGACAAACAATAACATTAAAATCACATTACATTATGATTCATTATCTATGTAGACATATAGGTCTACCTGTGTTTTGCAATTGGATAAATAATATGTTGAACAGCTAGCACTACTTCGAATCGCAAACTAAGCATAACGAAACATACATAATATTTAAAAACGAAATATAATCATGCTGTGTTTTTTTAAGTTGGACCATGCATTTCTATGATTAGACTCTTGTTTCTTAACATTAAAATACAATAGACTATGGGGAATGGGGTTTTTTTTTACGGTGAAACACTGTGATCAATTACTTGATTTCTTTTTCAACCACATTAAGACTGAACGCAACACAATTAAATACATGGGAACGAAAAAACATCTATATTATTATGTGTCAAGATTACTGAATACATCATGGAGGGGATATAATATAATTGCGTATGTAATAAAAATCAGCTTTGAAGTTGCGTCATATTAAATATTGTGGTGACGTAATTCTCAGCCTGTCGTAAAATGGAAGGGCAGACAGTATAGCTATGAACTTCGTGTTCATTTTTAAATACAGTACACTTATTTTTTATATAGATAACTTAAATACATTTTGAAGAAGAAAAAAAAAACATAACTGCCCTACGCGTGCCTAAATAAAACGAATATAATATGAATTATCAACTTACAGCGTACCCTTATAGTTACTGCATATATTTCAATATGTTTCAGTATTGGCTTTTGATGACAGAAAATTATCAACATTTTAAATGGCTTAACGTCGTTTTAAACTAATTTAATTAAGCGCGTCAATTAGAAACATAAAAACAAATGGATTATTATTAATAAGAAAATGTGTAACTAAACCCGACGCCCTATATTTTTTAGGCAAACTAGACAGCACCCGTAACAGCCTACCCACCTGTTGCTCAAAACTGTTTCAAAGATTTTAGTTTAAAACCTTCGCGCGATCATCAGTAACACCTATTTGACTTTTCTCAAACATTAGGCCCAATTGTCTTCACTTCACTTCCGTAAAACTATGAAATGCCCACTAAGTACCCTCTATATTTAACACTTACAGCAATTATTATGAAGTCTCGGGTTCCACTGGGTGTTGACATGCAATGGTGGTTTCAAATAGAATCACTTTTTAATTCAGATTTTTATTCATGTATTTCAGTTAGGACTCAAAAAGAACTGGACAGAAATTTCCAATACAATGCAGATTTGTGGTTTCACAGGTGCCAAAAGCTACAAACCCACAATCAAAACTCACTTAACAGAGACCTCAGTATAACCCCAGCAATTGAAAGTAAACCTCGCTAACACAAAAGCGTTGTTAGTTTTCGTCTTGTAATGGCTCGGACTGAGAATGCCATCTCTATACAGTTAAGCGGCGTTTCTAGTCCCCCTGAGACGTCTGATCGTTCTTTTTTAATGCAAGGAAACTGTCAGCTCTGAAACCTCAATGGAGCTCAAATACAAAAGTGCTCGAAATTGAATTAATTCACTAATGTAATTATTAGTTCACGCTCCTTTATGGCTTATCACTATACATTTAAATATTGCCACCTAATCTCACTCAGCAATTAAGGTGTTTCTCAATAACAACGCCACTGTGTTTGTTTATGACAGAAAATAACATAATACATAGCCTATATCAGTTTATTTTGCGGTGCTAAATACGAATACCGTTATGTGATAATCATTACATTTAAAAATGCTTCGTTTCTTGTTTACAGGTGTATTTTCTTTAACAAATATATATATATATATATATATATATATATATATATATATATATATATATATATATATATATATATATATATATAATGTCTATTTTGTTCCTTTGAAATCTTATCTCGGCTCTTCTCTCGTTGCATTATAAATTTAATCCAGCTACACTCGACCTTTGCAATTCCTTAGTTTATCAAACACGTTCAGCTATTACAACCAATTTCACTGGTTGTATAAATGATGAATTGAACCACTGCTCCCTGGCCCTTTGAAAGTCCAGTAGGGATCGCGTTTGTAACAATAATACTTTGGAATGAGCGCTCGTCAAATATTCATTTAGCGGTTAATGTGAGCTCTTCTCCCTTGAGACGGTTTGTAATAGCAGCTTTTCAACCTTGGCAAACAACTGTGCTAATCTACCTCTGCAGTTCAGCAAAATATTTTAACACCCCTCAGATTTAAAACGCTGTTGAATTCACAGAGGATATTTTATCCTTGGGCTCATTTTAAAAGACGGGATGACATTAAACTAGACTTAACTCAGGAAAACGCCTATATAAACTGGACGTTTAGGAATTAAACCGTATAATAAACTGACATTGACGCATTTAAACTATCCACTTAGGAAAAATGGACAAAGTTATTTGTACTTTTAGAATACGCTAAAATGAGGGAAAGCCTACGTCTGACCCAGATGATTTTAATATAAATTGCTAACGTTTCCTATCTGGCAGATGTTACACAAACGGGGTCGATGAAACTTTATTCAAAATCCATTTTAAATTCATATACGCTCACAAAAGGAAAACGCACCCATTGCCGCATGAATAATCTGCGCATCACAAGTACTGGGATTCTTTCAATGTAAAATACATGCTTAGACGGGCCTTCCTAACAAGGACACTGGGTGTCGTGCTGCTGCTGCTTCCTAATAAACGGGGACATGTTAAATAAGACAGCAAAACACATCATTGTAACACACGACCCATTAGCAAAAACAACAAGACAAACAACTAAGCACGTTTTTAATAAACACATCTACAAATGAATGTGCATCTTTCTCTTAACAGAAAACATGCGCTGCAGTGCTTACTCAAAGCACTGTTTATATTTTAAAACCATATGATACCTTTTCACCATATACTTGAAAAAAATGTGCTAGTAATTGCTGAATAATTTGCCTAGCCTGTTCAATATATACAACAATTACTCTTTTAGGCGATTTAAAATATGTTGGTAATGTTCACATCTGCACAGCCCAACCCCGCATAAACCTCAAGGCAGTTAGAAAATACATACAGAACTTCCAGGATGGTGAATTTCAATATTTTAGAATTTAAAATAATATATTAAACTAGATTTTAATGTTACATGTCTACTTTTATAACACCACTGAACCCTTTCTATAACCACCAGTTATATTTAAAAATGAATTAATTCATTAATTAAAACAAAACATAAATATGTAAAAAAATAAACGTAAGAAACTACCTTTGTCTGTGTATCTTCTGGTGTTTGATAGATGTCAAATCTGGTCTCTGACAGCTCTTACCAAAGGGCTAAAGGAAACAAACTTGGAGAAGGGTTCTTCTCACAATCTTGAGGCTTGTTACCACTAAAAAATAGAAAAGCTGTAACCTGCATATCTCATTCTGATGCAAAATGGAAACAGATTCTAGGAATCATAACATTAATATTGAGTATAAAGTTACTTGGTAGTATACAATATTCTATTTTAAATACTTACAAATACCGTTTTTTTCTTTTTTTATTCTTTTTTTTGGAATAGTCTATGGTTCACATCAACAAGTGGCAAACAAACGTGATATAATGATCACATATTGTACACTCATGGTATGTTTAGTAGAATTAGTATTCAAGAGGACATCGCAGTTTGTATTATAACATCTGCTTTTCTAACATTCCCAGTGTCTTTTCATTTTAAAAAGATAGAAGTTACACCTGTGGTACCTTTGTAACTTAAAATAAATAAAATCAAAACTCAAAACAATTTTCAAGTATCCAAATTTCAAAAATTTATTTATTTCAAACTCTGCATAACGAAAAAAAAAAATTAAGATGAAAACGTAATTGTTAGAATAATGTTATTAGTTGAAATATATACATGGAGTGTAGGCACTGGTTCAAAAATGCAGAGCCAAATTTTAAAATACAACTACAGAAATGAAAAATAAAATAAAATAAACAACTTAAAATATCACATTACATTTACAGACATATAACCATGAGAAAATAATACATACATAAACTTCATGTTTTAACAGGACCAAAAATATGGAAACAAAATATAAATAAACAATGTGCCATAAAAAAATTTTTTGTTTCTTTTTTAAACATAAGTAAAAACGTCTATTTTGCCCTTGTAAAGAAAATTCTGTACTGTGTTTAAATTAGCCTTTTCCTGTATTTGTTTTGTACAACTTAGAAGCCCGATTATATATATATATATATGCACTGCTGTTTATAAAATTGGCAACTTCTCAGTTGACAAACATTGGAACTTTTGATTGCCATGTTTCTTTGATAAATACTGTACAAAAAGTTGCTTTCAATAATAAAACATGTAATTGATTGAGACTAGCTCTAAATATTACTGGTAAACACTTTTCCAAAGTTCCTACCGTTCCACTAGAACTTTTGTTTTTTTTTAGTTTTGTGTTTGTTTTTTTTCCCTTTAGTTCTATACAACCCCCCCCCCCCCCCCCCCCCAAAAAAAAAAGTTCTGTACAAAAATAGTCCAAATAAGTCCAGTTTCTATAGTAAAGGTTAATTTACATATGTGAAAGAGGAAGTGTGCCATTAATGGTTGTGCCGGGTACAGGTGCGCTCTGGTAATGTTGTGACATGTGAAGTCTGCTTTGGGCAGTTGATTCTGGTACTTCAGCTCCGGGCAGATACATGCTGATCATGTCCCGAAGGTCCCCGGGCTGACACTGGGGAGCCCTCGAATGAGAGGATGATGTGACAACCGGTGGACTTGAGCTGGATTCTGACTTGACCACCGCACCCATGGAGCCCAGAGTCATTCCAGGGGTGCTCTGCTGGGAGTACGACATGCTGTAGGTGGGGGACCCGTTCATGTAGGTCTGTGAATTGGTCATAGAATTGTACTGAAGGGCGCTCATGTCATAGCGGTGCATTGGCTGCATCTGTGCAGCGCTGTGAGGATTTAAACCCGGGTGCTGCGGGTAGCCCAGCTGCTCCTGCATCATACCATAGCCTCCGTTGGCCCAGCCATTCATATGTGCATAACTGTCCATCCTTTGATTGACCCCGGCACCCATGCCAGCCCCTACACCTACCCCGCTGTTCATCGCATTGCCGCCCGGAGCAAGAAGTCCACCTGGCAGAGTGTACTTGTCCTTCTTCATCAGGGTCTTGGTTTTCCGCCTCGGTCTGTATTTGTAATCCGGGTGTTCCTTCATGTGGAGAGCTCTGAGCCGCTTGGCTTCGTCGATAAAAGGTCGCTTCTCAGATTCGGATAAAAGTTTCCACTCGGCCCCGAGTCTTTTGCTGATTTCTGAATTGTGCATTTTCGGGTTCTCCTGCGCCATTTTTCTCCTTTGCCCTCTCGACCACACCATAAACGCGTTCATGGGTCTCTTCACTCGGTCCGGGCTGTTTTTCTGGTTGTTTGCATTCGAGTTAGAGTTGCCCGTACCCCCAGAATGTGGCTGAGGGGCAGGGGGTTTGAGCTCGGTTTCCATCATGTTGTACATTCAAACTGATTTTTGTGAAACCTGTCTTACGCAAAAAAATATAATAATAAATCTGTCCAAACCAGAGGTAGTTCACGGTTTTGTTACGTTGCAGCTTTCAGTAACTTTACTAAACTCTATAGTAAACGTTTTCTCTCTTTTTTTCTGCTGGTCTTGATGTGTCCACAAACTTGGTCTTTAAGAATCAACAAACTACTTTTCCTCCTTCAGCAGAGCCTTGACAACTGCTGATACTTTTTAAACAAGTTAATAGACAACCATCCATGTGATGAGGGCTGTCAGGCAATAAATGGGGTTTACCTGACCAATCAGAGCGCGACTGTTCCCTCGGCCGGGAGTGGGTCTTTTATTAGCATAAAGGGGCGGGGCTACTCGCGGTCAGAGCGGTTGTTCAGGGAGGCTGAGGCTGCTTGCAGTCAGCCAATAGAAACCCAATACTTACTTTTACAGCTAGAGTTGACTTACCCCCTTGGAGGAAGTAGAGATATACCAGCGTGTTAGATAGAAATGCTGTATTCTTTCAATTATAGAAATACTGTATTTTACAGACAGTTGGGTTAGTTTTCTCAATGTCATTATGCATGATGTTAAAGTCAGGGACATAGTTTTGTTATCAACTGTCAACAAGACATGCAATAGGGTGATGAACAGTTTAATAACAACAACTGAAACCTATGTACTACTGAAATATATTTCACAGACTACTAGTACTACGACTACGACTACTACTACTACTACTACTACTACTACTACTACTACTACTACTACTACTAATAATAATAATAATAATACATTTACTCAGCGCCGGCTATTGCGTTTTACACATTTTGTTCCCCTGAAAAGATCGGGGATGACTTATTCTGTCATAGCATGGCAAATATGATGGAGTATATACAAATAAAACATATCGCCTTCTGCAAAAATCGAAATTAATACCAGGGGAAATTTAACACCTTTTCCAGTACTTTATATGGTATGTAGCCTATATTGCGTAGGTTATATATCAACTAAAGACGAAGCATTTATGAAATTAAAAGATAGAACAAGTAACATCAAAAGCATCCATTCCAGCCTGAGAGTTACTTACAATTGTAACCTATCGCCTTTTAATACATTGCATTTTGTCTGCATAACACAGCAGTTATATTTATTGAACACATATTAAGCGATTCCGAAAGTGTGTTCGTTTTTTTCGATGAATGTGCAAAGGTTAAAGATAATTTCAGATTGTGCCCCCTATTGTCAGAATGTAAGAATTTGAATAGAGTGGACACGAATACGTCAGAAGTAGGTAGTTTGGTTTCCCTTGTTGTCGCTACATCAGGCCAAAGAAAGACTGGTCAAAGTTTACTTCTACTCTGTTGTTTTGGAAGTTTGATGCTAAAATGCACTTGACCACAAATGAAAAGAAAATACTAATGCTATTTCTTCTCTTTCAAGTACTTTCACCACCCGCTTCTCATATGAAAATGTAGCAATTCGCCTCAAAAGACACGCTCTCTGTGTTTATTACATTAATAAACCGAATAAACTTTTCTTCTGCTACAAAGCCATTCTGAACTTTGGAATAGAGTCTTTTACGTCCATTGCCTGAAAACAAACTTTAGACAAGGAAAGGTTTTAAATATCATCACTGGAATCAAGACCATATCTTTAGTCCTTCCCGTAAACTACAGTCTAAAAAGTAGATGTTTTCTCAATTAAAACGCATAACTATGTTTTAGCTGCTTGAGGTAAATCTTAATGCTATATTTGTTTCTCAAAGTACGGCCAATGAAAAACCCAAACTATGCAACTATCACAGGCAGTGCGGGTTGAAGCAACCAAGTTTTAGAAGTTATGTGGCAATAGCGCCGTCTACTGACCATTTTTAAAATAGTACTTGGAAAAACAATGCAAATGTACAAACAAATTACAGAAATTCTTCAAACCCAATAAATGCATTTTTAGTTTAACCATAGACTGTGTATGCGGTATGTCGTTTATCTGATTTTTAAAACAATATCAAATAAAAGTCTACACAATACTTAGATTATATTTACAACGATTGCGTTTTCAATTATTTTCATTAGGCTAAGAGTTGATTTATTTTCAAGCTGCAATAAGTAACAACAAAATATGTTTCAAGCAGTCTAAATGTCTATTCCCAGTTGGGTTATACCTGTTCTAACTAATGTAATCTGAGCATGTGTTGTTAATTAGACTAAATTAATCTGTTATTATGTCACACAGGAAAATATCCCTAAAGTACATAATTCTATCATTACAAAACATTTACAGTGTCATCTAAATACATATAACATGCAGCCGTTTATATAAGGCACTGTATTCGTGTTATCAATTCTAAAAGAAAGAAATAGGCTATTCATCAAAACAAACCGCTCTATTTTACAGAAGCATCGAGGTGCAAGTAAGCATAATTACCAGGTGCATTGCACACCAAACATGTCACCGAAAACACAAGGACAGTCCTTTCAAATATGTATTCCGCTGTCATTAGCGCCGTTATATTGTAAAACAAATCTAAATACGTGTATGGGCTTTAGGCATAGCAGCCAATATACTTTTTATGTTAATGATAACTTTTTGAATCACCCCCAGCCTTAATTTCCCTTTGAATTTAAATTAGGTCTACTCCACACTGCATTTTCCTGTATACAATTGCACACAAACACGCACTTACTCTACAGCGATGTTTATTTTTTTATTTATTTTTTTAACACAAGTGTATTGTCCCTATATAAAACAAATACATTTAATATGGGGGAAAAAAATACAGACACACAATTAAAATATATTTTATTCAACATAAAACATTAAACTTACAGTATTACATAACTCTAGGGATTGCAGAAAGAATGGTGTCTTTAAATGCAAATAGAGGTTTAACTTGTGGGGTAATTGGGTGAGAACTAACCAAGCAGCTGACTATTATGATGCTTGTTAAAAAACGCTTCTTTTCTGCATCTGCATTTGAGTGTGTTCCCCTCCACTCGTAATCTTCTTATGGAAATGAAGGCGAGCAGCAGGGTTCCTGCAGAGACTTGGAGGGAGTGTGTCCTTGTTCTCAGCATTGCTAATTAGCAGAGAGTTTGACGACCACCAGTATTGGAAGTGTTTAACCTGACACATCAGAAAGGACGGAATGTATTTTTTATTTCGTAATTTTAATCCAAATGCCAGTATAAGGTTGTATAAGTCCCAGAATAATTAACTGCACCGGTGTTCTAATTTGTTTGATAATAATAATAATAATAATAATAATAATAATAATAATAATAATAATAATAATACATGAATATTGTTAATGGAATTACAAAACTATATTGAAATACATTTAACTAAAATTAGGTTAACCTAGACCGATACAAAAAATAAACAAAAAATGATATAAGGAATATTTTATAGCCAAGTTGTGCACAACGCAGTTCAGACAACCCGCGCGTTCCAAATACCTGCACACCTCTGGATTATTGATCGGTAAAAATGATCTTTTTTTTTTTTAACACCACAGTGCCATGTTTTATACGGGGTTCAAGTAAGCTTACAACAGAACTAAACGTTTTATTAAACTTCTAAATGCTAAACTGTCTTTTATATAAACTTTTTTTTTTTTAATGTACATTATTGTTTTGCAAATATGGAAATTGAATTAGAAAAATGTGCACCGTTTCGTTTGCCAGTGTATGCTCAACAGGCTGTCGTAATCATTCACAGAAGTGGTATTAAATGTCCAAACTAACAAGTAGGATAGACTTGCCTGCCAAACCCAATATTACCAAATCATTACATTCAAGAACTGTAAGAGTACTTGAAATCCGGAGAAATGTATACAGCCCGCAATTCGATTTTCTTCCCGTTTTCACAATTAAAGAAAACAAACCAGCTACACTTGCACAAAGAAAATGATTCACACATGCATTCCGAATTCTAAAGTTATTTAACCCTCAATCCGTGGTTTGAAAATATAGCGCCAATGAAAAAACACCTTTGGTGAAGGGGAGGGGGGTCTAAACTACGTTTTGCGCAAGAGGTCTGTCTGTCTAAAACAAGAACCGTATGAAATTATAAATCGTATCACCTTTCAAATGAATGAAGCATTTCGAGGGCCTTTTCTAATCTTTTCCGTGGAACATTGATTATATTTTTTGCATGTCTTTACACCATGGTACATCATTGTAATCCAATCATAATTTTACAACTTTAATTTTTAACTTTTATAATTTAATTAAAAGCGCTCGTACAAAACACAGAAGCACAATGTACAAATAAAAACCTATAGTCTACCTTTTAGCATGTTTTTACAATGTGGCTCATTATTTATTTTTCAAACTATAATATTGTATAACACCATAAAATTCTGATAAAATAAGGTGCATTAAAACAATATAATTGAGCAACACGACACTACTGCATTAAAAGTTACAAATGAACCTGCCTATCACTTTATATTTACAAAATATATTAGCCAACGTCATCTTTTTTAAATACGTTTTCTTTATTGAACTAGGATTATATATATATATATATATATATATATATATATATATATATATATATATATATATATATATATATATATATAATTTTGCTCATGAACCTAAAGTAATTATACAAATAAACCCCCTATCAATGCAAATCTTACCATTAGTGCAATATTGAACAAGTTAGGTTTCAACCGTTTTTTCAATGAAATTACACGAGAACATAATAGTGTATCTTACTTGCACACTGTAACATTTTACAGCTAGGTATATACCTTATCAATATTGTAAATACAATATCAGAGTAGTCATGAGCGTATTTTCTTATTTATACAGTAAATGCGTACAATTCCAAAATCAAAGCTGTATGGTGCTTTAAAATGTTTGAATTTGTCGTTAATTTATATGTCTATTACCTTAGACCTCTTTGTAGATACCCTTTCCATGTATCATTTACTCTGTGCTTAATTCGTTATTCAGCTTTCATATGAAACACCCACAAAAAAAAAAACACAATAATACCGTAACGTAATATCGTATCGTGAAAAACTATTATTTATATATTAACGTGTAACATAGCAGATTACTATTATGTACCTTTTACCTCATGAAATGAATACACCGCTAACAACTTTTATCACTTGTTTACTGTATATTCTTCAGGCTATTACAGAGGGTGCGTGTGAACTGTACTTTGTCCACTAGGGGCCATGGTAGCGTATACACATTCCTACTTGAAATACAAATGACAGTAGAATCTTTCCAATTAGGATGGGTCTGCGTTCTTCAACTCATGGACATTCCAAGTAAAGTTTCGATCCTTTTTTAAAGAAGATGTGTATACCCCTTAACATATGAAATGGTTTATTGTGTAGTAAATTAATTCCAATCAATGGAATGGGATGTTTTATAAAATAAAGATGTACACAACCAGACCCTAGCTTTCATTTTTGAATGTCTATAAAGACGGTTGCCTTCCTTGGTAGAAAAAGAACATACTCTAAGATACCCTATTTATTAGGCTGTTTCTTGCAAGCTCTTTCATATGTATGTGAAGCAAGGGCCAGAAAGTAATCTAAATAAACCTGTATAATCTATCTCTTAAAAGACTCTCTACCCGAATTCTAAAAGCACGCTTTTAATTACAGAAGCTGGAGGTGTATAAGAGAGGAATGAAATTAGCAGTCATTACTAGTCCTTTAACTCGGGGGGGTTGCTTTTGATCAGCAGTAAATTAGCTTTCCGGTCCTAACAAAGACTCCATGGCCAGTGGTGGGCAGTAAATAAGACAGCTAGACCTCCACTCAACACATTTTCTCTTGTCAATCATAACTCTATCATTCAGCTGGAGATTAACCTTTCTCTTCAATATTTAAAAACCTGCTGTCTCAGTGGCTAATATTTAACTATGAAGATATATGAAAAATCTTCTAAAGCAAACCGAATCAACTCTGTATTGTTAAACATATCATTAATTTAGTAAGATAAAAGAGACGTGTATTTAGCTTTTTTAACTTAATCAGATTCCTATTTTTAATAACGGTAAAAAGTCAGATGTTAAACTGCTACGTGTTTCAAATACCCTCAAATATATATTGCTGTCTGCTTTCACCTGCGTGTTGTGTTCATGGATGCTACTCTAGAAAAGCCGTTTCAATATTGTTCCTTTTTAAAATTAAAAATCATGTATGCATAGCCTTTAGCAAGATTATTATAAACAGATGCATGTAATCGTCTTTCTTAACCAAAAGGGGGCGATAGGGGGCGCCTAAAGGTGCTAGCTGTGTTTTTTTTTTTTTTGTTTTTTTTTTTTGTTTGTTTTTTGACGATATTCTCAGTGTGCATATAGGTTAGGTTTTTAAAAAAAAAAACACCACCACCAACAACAACATTGCTGTCATCTAAGGCAACACTGTTTTCACGAACATGACAGCTCTTCACGGTACATCGCGGTTTCTGTTTGAAGAAAAGAACTATAAACCTTAATGTAAAGTGCACTTGCTTACTGAGCGAAAACATGACAGACATGGCTGTGAAACAACATTGACCCATTGCAGTGTCTTAGTGTACTGTATTTCTATGACTTCTGCTTACACTATAGACTGCGTTTAGAAGTAAATAATCAATAATTTATAAGAGAGAGAGAGAGAGAGAGAGAGAGAGAGAGAGAGAGAGAGAGAGAGATCAAGTTGTTTATCAGGGTTTACATAACACACATCACTAAAATGAAAAAAAATATGTATCTTGGCAATGCATCGGCGCACTTACACGTGTTAATTCTCATCATAGCTAGCTACTTACTTTGCCAGTTAGGGTGTTGTCCTCATCACATTTTGATTGGCAGAAAAGGTTACACTACATCCCCCGACTCAAGAGCCGCTCTTCAGCGGTCTCTGAACCCGTTTGATCTGGGCTAGGATTCACATCCTTCCTTTGCAATTAATAGTCCCAGGGCTGCGGTCCACCGCCGACTTCTCTCAGATGCAGCATTCTCACTCCAGCTTGCCAGAGCACCTACACTCCACGTTAAACGTTAGCCCCTGCATGCTAGCCTGGAACAAGAAAAGCCGTTAATGGCTAAAAAAAATAATCTAAAAGGGGCTGATTTAAAAAGAAGAACGCATCAAGAACAACAAAATAGGCAGTTATACCAAGTCTGCTTTATACCCCCACCGTACAGCACTAGAAGAAACAGCTTTATATTTTTTCAGTGGGTATTCAAAGATAATTTGATGCCATTGTTTCTGCTACAGATGGTTCTTTTTAATACAATAACACTGCTCTTAGTGAATACTACCCACAATGAAAAAATCTAAAGCGTTCTCCTCAATAACCATTTTGTTCTCTCTGTATAGGGCCAACAAAGGCTACCGTGAGGTAATGGGTTCAGTTTATTCAAGCCATAGAATAGGGGTTTGATAAAGATTTTTCAGAACAGACGTTTGCAAAGTCAAATGATATTACTCTTTTAAAAAAAAGTTATATATATATATATATATATATATATATATATATATATATATATATATATATATATATATATATATATATATTTGTATGTATAGGTTGACTTAATTCAGACAAACGAATGTTTTACTTTATTTGTGGCCATTCTTGTTTCTATGATATAGCAATAACGAGTGCAAACGCTTTTATCTGATACCAATTGCTTAAGCATTCCACTACAAATTACTCTTCCTGCGAGATATGACTAAACAATTTAGCAATTTTCAAAGTCGTTTTAATTGATTAATGCATGTGTTTTCCGCCAGGCACTTGATGAAGTTGAAACGAACAATGCCATGTATTTTATATTAAACAGAATGTTACGTATATGTCGTTACAGTGACAGTATTTTTAAATTAGCCCAGTTATATATTTTTTTGTTTCTAGTTAAAGTTAATTGAATTTGACTTTTACAAAGAATGTGCCAAAAAAAAGGGAGATGTACAGTTATGTGGCGCACGGGTGTTCCATTTACGTCGGAACACTTTTAATTAAGCAATAGGTAATCGATAAAGTGGTTATGGTGTTACAATAGGGTTATCCAAACAAAATATATTACATGTCACTGGCCATTAAGAACGACTTCAGTTTCCATGTCACCTAGACTTTGGATTTGGCTGGGGCTAAGGTCTTTATCAGTTCTGACAGTGAGCTCTAAAAGAAAGGGAAAGTCTTCGACAAAAGATCTCCGTGGGGAAAGTTGTTAGTCGCTGACTGTGTTTATCTACCTTTGTATAAGAATTACTGCC
>NC_081205.1:25594074-25604074 GCF_902713425.1 Acipenser ruthenus
TTAAACTGTAGAATACAAATAGGGAGCAGAGAATGAGCAATTAACGGGGAATGTTTCCTGTCAGTGGTACGCAGTCAGCATTTTAACTAAGACCAGGGAATAACCACACAATACATCGACGTGAACATCAGGGAAGTCCAGACCACATATGCTCAGCTAGCAGACAAGCCGTGACTTAAAGCATATTTCTCTGCCCGTTGCTTTATTTCCCCTGTTTAAACACTAGTTGTTGAATTTCACAACTAGTCTATGAAAGAAGAAAACTCGACAGGAGACGGACCACTGGTGTCCACAAGTCTAGGAGAAGTAAATAAAGACTTGATTTATAGTTGTCTTTGACAACAATTCTCGCCAAACGGAATGGCAAGAACTCATGGGAAAGGCTTGGCTGATCATAAAGAAGGCTCTAAAACTTAAATAAAATAAAAGCAAGTGCATGCAACAGTTTGAAACATCTGCCATCCTTCTGTCTGAGTACAGATTGTATGCCAATGAGTGCTCAGCTGTAAGCATCCTTTACCTCCTACTGTTAACATCTGCTATAGTTATTCTGCTATGTAATACTTTCTGTAATGATTAATGCTAATTGAACTTTATCACTCACTACCAAAATTGCATTATCTTTCTACATTGAATTGATATCTGTCTGAAAAAATAAATCATGTTAAAACAAGAAACTCTACACATGATTTATTCATGTTGTGACAAATTGCTGACAGAGTAATTCATTTGTAAATGTGCTGGGAAAATTCCATAAAAAGCATTTTTTTAAATACATTTTACAATAAAGTGTTACTAGACTACCACTAGAATAAGACGTTATTTGATTTAAACATTCAATATATACTGGTATATACTTAAATAGAGTATACTGTTGTTATTACACGGATGAGGATGGCCTTAAGTATTCTATCGTGAATTCAGGCAACTGTTATCTTAAGTAGATCTTGCCCCACTCTCTGACTTCTTCCTACTATGGTAACAGTACCCTCTTGTTACCACTGAAATAGTTACAAACGCAGAAAAGGGCAGAATATGTACTGTATGACAATGGGTTATATTGTATTTATCTAAATAGCACTGGATCTAAATACTGCAATTATTAACTCTATATTAAAATCTGCTGCCATTTAACCTTCTGCGGGATAATTGATCGACTTCTTATTAACATTGCTAAATACAATATAACAGTGGGAAAAGGTTCTCAACAAAGCAGGTTTACTTTATTGTTAAGATCATTATAATATAACTCATTTCTATGCCCAGTTTATTTAAGGATTGGTTTATACTTCAACTGATGTGACCTGGTGTCTATGTCCAGCAGTCAGCTAAAAGTGACAATTGATTCTCAGGTGGGTTTCATTCCATTCAACCTGCTTTAGTAGAGAATGACCCCATTGAATGATCCACAGAAAATATTTATTGTTCTGAATATGACAATAGCAGTGGTTTCCAACCTTTCCTGTACTGTGGAGGGCTAAGAAATACCCAATGCCTGCGTAATATCTAACATACCAAACCGAAGACATGCTTTAAAATGCTTTATCTCACAAGTAAATCCTGCTACGCCAAAGCACTGTATGCTTCTTTTGACAAGTTATTGAAGTACAGACATTTATCAATAAAACACATGTTATCTTCAAGCAACCTTTTTCTCCTAATGCAGTGCTACTGGAACATCCCCACCCCCAAGTGTCTCACTGATGCTCTGTTAAAATCAATACAAAATCAACATGGAGTCCGTATACCATTTGGCAGCTCCAGCTTGTGGTTTCTTCTTTTAGAGTATGGGCCGGATACAATGGAGCAGCCAAGCACGTATCACTTGTCAAACAAATCGGAGGCACTCTTACATTGATTTTTTGTCCTTGGTGATGTTTAGCCTCTAGTCATTAGACATACAAAAAAACAAACTTAATCATACAGTGTGTTAATGTATGGGGCATAATAATGTTCACTTCTTGCCTTCTGGAAAGGTTTTGTGCTTTTTCAGATGCCTTTTTTTAGGTCGCTCTCTTTATACTTTACAAGGTAGAAATCCACACAACCTGAAGTGTTTTACAATTGCAACCGTGTACATTTCACTAAATATACAAAAAGGTTTACTTAGAATGCTTACGTAGAATGTAGAAGGACAGAACTAGATAAATCTCTCTTACACGACGGTAAGAAAAAAACACAAAAACTGTATTACTGTGTGTAGTACTGCAAAAAATTGGTCCAAAATCCAATTTTATCCGACACTGAATCTCTGCTCATAATGAACACACATTGTCAATTAGTCTGGAGCCAAATGCTTGAGGAACATCCACTATTTCAGGAGCATCAACACATAAACCTAGCCTTAAATCACAGCTGTACTTCAAATATTTAAATTGCTCCAAACCTTAGAAGATTACAAAATAACTATTCAGTCCCCCAGCAGGATAATTGAAATATTATTCTCTATACAACAGATGCTATTCCAAGTGTGGATGTTCCCGGTGCACTTAGTACCAGACTTATCATCAACCTGCATAACAACTATCCTCTGACAAAGGAATCAACTGGCTTGTACAGTTAGAATCTCCTTACACAGTTGTAGTTGTATTTTCAAAGTAATGCATTACACTGCATTGTATGTGCATCCCTAATACATATCATGTTCTCAAGTGAATGAACCGGTGCTGGAAAGATGCTATTACAATCAGATATCTTATTAAATAATCCAAGCATATCCCGAACGTGTGCATATTACACATACCAAACATGTGTTTTTTTTTTTCTTGTTTACCCAAAGTATTATTTCCACTAAAGCTCCATAACCTCTTGTGGCATGTATGTCACCCACTCTCTTAAAGCCTTTAGCCCTTGCGCTCTTATCTATTGCAGTCAAATGTATTTCTTATCGAAAAGTGAGTGAGTAGCCTTACAATACACTGTTATCAAATTTCTTCAGCTGAGTCCCCATGTCATTCAGAACTCAGACGGGCTTGTATTTGATTGATGGATGGGTTCTAACAAATACAACTAGGATCAACTGCTTTGCACCTCTTTCCCCATCAGAGACCCAAGCAAAAACATTCCACTATAACAAAGGCAGGATTAGGGATGCATTAGCTCTCGATCGACCACAACCTTCCAGTTCCATCAATACTTTGCACATAATAACCTGAAGCTATGATAAGGAAACAAAGAAAGAGAAAGGAACAGGAGAAAACAAATCAATGAAAGCAGGGGAAAGTTTGAAAGACATACTGTCAAATTGAAGAAAAATTTTAGACGAATTGCTGTGATAATGGCCCCTGACAAGAGACCAATGCATCTTCCAGGTTCATCTGTGAGGCAGCCGCATTGCCTGAATAGATGGCATTAGATACAGTATGTGTGAAAGGTGGCCACCCAAAGATGATAGTGGTTTAGACAGAATGATGTCACTGCCACTTTCATAGCTCAACAACCAACAATATTCCATAGTCATATATGCACATCTGAACGTAAATATACACTGCAAATATGTTGCCAATACAAAGCAGAGTAATGTACTGTAATCCATTCCTTCACATTGGTTGTGTAGTTGATGCCGTTCATTGTTACAGGAAAAGCAAATAAAGCCATACTGTGCCACCAAAAATTCAATTTCAATATGCACAGTTGTATTTATTATAGGAAGATTCGACTATGATCCAAGTAAAGCTAAATTAAAGTACTAAAAAAAGGACCAATATTAAAAAAAATAAATGAAAAAAGTAATTAAATACAATTTATTTGGATTGCAGAAAACAGAACCATTTTGACATTTTAGATGGAATACCTAAACAAGTGTTATAGGACATGCTGAGCTAATTAAATAGATTGGTGTCCTTGAATACAAATAATAAACTAGGTATCTCTTTCTTAAAGATGACACGGGGGACAAAAAATAAGCTTAAATATACTGCACTATATAAAACTAATTGTATGAATCATTTTGTTGTCATTTGATTTCATACCTTACTTATTTTACTCAGGAACAGCCCTGTCAAATTAAACTTTCTTTTTTAAATTGTACATTGGCCAAATAAGTGTATGTTATACAGATTTTGTAAAAGGTAATATCAAACCCTGTGAAAAAGGCAATATTATCTGAGAATTATTTCCATATACAATTGTTTCCCAGTACTTTGTACAGGTATTTTCTTGCCATAATTATTCCCATTTTAAAAGGTCAAGATGAAATATTCCATTGTTGCGCTGCGATACTGGAATGTGTACAAATATCACAAGCAAGCTTAAATACAAACTTTTTATATGTTGCAAAATATTAACGTATTACAACTTGAACTGGTCTTCACAGCCTTGTAGTGTTAACAAGTGTATAAATCAGAGAAAGCCAAAGCGATTGGGCTCTGAGTTACTAATGAATTAATTAACTTAATTCTGTTTTACCTAAACCTTTAATATGCAGAGTCTTTATGGACGAGCAGTAGGGTTGACAGTAGGAAAGAAAGAAAAAAAAAAACAGACCTAGGCGCAGGAAAATTAATGAGAAATGAGAAAATAGTCAACGTGCGTTCTGTCTGTGGAGGGCTGACACAAAAAGAGACAATGAACCTATGAACAAACACAGTCACTTAAAAAAAAGCTTAGAAACAGTGGGCAAATTCAATTACAGAAGTAATTAGAAGATATAGGGCAAGGCTGTCTTTTGGGACTGTGCCAGACAACATGAATTAATAAGAGTGAATGGAAGGAGCCTGGTGTAGTAATTAAGAGGCAATCACCTATGTCAATGAATACCTAAAAACAGGCTGGAAAACTATTAATTCAGTGATCAAAAATATTTTTTAAAGATGATTAATACAGCAAATTCATTTAAAAAGACTAATTTCTGGAAAGATAGCAAGACAATTGCACATTATGTGCTCCTTCTGGCATTTATATTGCTAATTAAATTTGATAATTTGCCAAGGCGTTTTAAATTATCGGTAAAACAGCAATGACAGCGTTTGCTAAACATTCCATCTGCAGTGCTTTCTTTTTATTCGACCAACAGACCTCACAAGTAAATATGTAATCAAAGCAAACTTCAGCTGTAGCCTAGTATTATGTTTTGTTGCTAAGGTGTCATCAAATTTTAAAGAAAATTATTTTGTGCAAAATCAACCTATATCTAGAGCAACTGATTAATTATATTTAAACACATTTAATATACTATAAAAGTCCAGCTAAAAAATGAAGAGGGCACAATCTGTGTTATGAATAACAATAAAATAAAAATAAAACAAAAATAAAAATAAATATAACCAGAATCTGTGGCTTTAAGATGTGTTTAAATAAGCATTTATTCAGATAAAAAGGATGGAGAAAACAAACAAATGTAATAATACCCCAGAGATGTACTTTCCCATGATTACAGCCTATGCTGTCTGTTTAGCTCGCATTTCCACTGATCAATATTAAGAGTACAATCAAATTTTACTTTTTAAATCACTTGAGCAGCCTTGAATTGGGCAAAGAACGAGGTTTCAACCACTGAACGGAAATGCCATTTCTTTTTTGTATTTGCATATTAAACAGACTTTAAACTATTACTAGATTATGTATAAATGCATTTACAGAGACACAAACAAACTGAAATGGATGCTTAGTTTTAAAATACAGATATCAAAGCTATTGCTTGTTTGGTCATTTCCACAGTATTTATTATACATTTAATCATACTTATGGAGAAATTGAAAACAAAAAGTGGATTAAAATACATTTGAAGATCAATATCTTTAAGTGGGATTATTGTTATTTTTTGTTTTTTGTTTTAATGATTTCTATATTGACTTAAAAACATTTACATATCCAAATGTTTACTAAAGACACTTTTTAGAAGTGGGTGAGCCAAAGTCCACTTGCTATTATCAGAAAATCTGAATGATTGAAAGAGTACATGCCTACGGGAAAGGTAACAATTTTTTAAAGGGATGTTTCAGTATTATTTTAACCTTGGCATATACCACTGCATGTTTTATGTCACTTAAAGTGTGTGCTGTTAACATGGGGACCCTTTTTGAGACCCCTTATTTAAAATGATTTTCAATAGGGACCCCGAACTGAAAACTTAAGAAAAGGCAAATCATAAACAAGAAAGAGAAACTCCACTGTGGTTTGTAAGCAAGGCCTGTATTTCACCACAACAGTTAAAGACCACTTTTCATACATTAGATATGTGTGCTGTTTTATAAAAGAGAATTGGCTGGGGTTCCCTCTGGTTTGAGGGACCAATATAGTACTTTCAAATATTTCAGAAATTCAGTTGATTCACAAATAGGCTATGTTGACAGTACATTACTTCATCAAGGGCCACATACTTAATTCTAGTTAAATTATGTCTTTACTCTTTGATGTGTAAGTCAGATATCAAAATAGTGTATGTAGCAAGGTAGACAGGTTTTGGTACAAAGTTTTCACATGACTGATGACGTATTTTTAAACCATTATTCTTTTGGTTTCCTAAAAACCATCTATCTTCATGGTAATGTATATTACCAATTTCCTAATATACATATAGAATATTAAACTACAGTTAATAAAGATTCTTAACTATGAATTAAGAACATTTAAATCATTTATAATACATTTCTAATGTATTAGAAATATGGACAAGCCTGACATTCCCCCATGTTAAATATATCTGCCCTCCAAATAACTGTCAGCCAAGGTGTCTTTCAATCACAGCAGTGCCCTTAGTCCTTACAGCATTTAAAAAAAGTGCAGAAATGATGTAACAAAAAGCCATTTGATTTGGAGTTCCATCAGTAAAATGAGGCAATAACAAATTTTAATGGACCATTGTATACTATACGGAAAGAGGCAAATAACAAACACGTTCCTTTTTACTAATTTAAAGTACAGTACTTATTAAAACCTCTAATTTAAAAGCATGCTAGTGTTAGAGGTTAAGGGTAGCCTCATAGTTGCCTCCTGCAGGAATGACAATGCTAAGCTCTAACCAAAGGCATGGAATAGTCTGCATTAAATATAGATGAGTAACACCCAAGTGGTTATAATCCTGGGCCACTTCATCCTATTGTGATACTAAATAGGGACAATATATCTTCCCTGAAGTGTATATTATTTATTTAACTTGGATTGTAGGATAAAATGTAAATTATGGCTATTAAATAATTGCACACAGTTATCATAGTTTTGATTATTTGTTACTTTTTAAATGCTGATATAAGGGTGGTGGCACAATAATTCAAGTGGAATTCTGTTATGTTACAGTCTAATTTTCTCTTTAGTACTACTGTATGTTCTATGATTAAAATGAGTATTTTTCAAAACTTTGCATGATTTTGAGTACATTATCACACTCACTAATAATAGCAATATAGTCTGTTTTATTTATTCGAAACTAAATGTCTATTCTGTATTTTTCAGTTTAAGTGACTTTGTAAATTATATCATCCTCTTTGTGGGTGTGGGTTACACTGCAAGCATAAACAACTAACAGACAGCTAAACCACTGTCAATAGTTATTTTGGAACCCCCAACCCCTCCCCCCCTCCCAAAACCACACACACACGCACATACCAACAACCCTCCAATCAATCAATCAATATTTATTTTATATAGCACCTTTCATAGTGGACCACCATCACAAAGCACTTTACAAAATACTGAGGAACAATGCATGATACATTACATACAGGGCATAGTACATTAAATACAGCAGTAAAAATAATGTAAGGCATAATACGTTAAATAAAAGGCTAGGGTGTGAATTCTAAACATTGTGGACATGTGTGTCAAGCAGAATTAAACTAATAAGATGGAGTGAAAAACCTGAAATAGCAATTTAGACAACAGCTAATAACAGATATCAGGCTTAGAGAGCATTAAAAGCAAACAAGTGGGTCTGAGAGTTGATTTGAAGCGAGCGATTGTGGGAGCTGCACGCACTAAAGCTGGGAGAAAGTTCCAGAGAGTCAGGGCCATGAAGCTAAAAGAGCTTTCTCCGAGTGTGGTGCACATTTGCTTGGGTATAACAAGCAGACCTGAGTCAAAGAACCTCGGCTTGCGGGCAGGGACAAAGCGGGTCAAAGAAACTACACACAAACCACAGGATAACATTAATTAACAAAGTAAATCTGTCTGCATAAAACCAGCCCTGTCTGTCTCCCTGTACTTTCACCAAAGTCAGAATTAAAATTTAAGGAGATGTCCATGTAGGCTTTGCTTGCACCATGTTTTTTTCTTTTTTTGGCTGGATAGGGCAAGGGTCTTGATAGCCTGAGGCAGACAAAGATGAAGTGGTTAATACAGAGAGATATTAAGGAACAGCATAGTAAAACTAAAACCCAAGTTGGACCTGTAAACACATATTTTCATTTTAATTTCTACAGCAGAGAACAAGCAGCTAGCCACAGAACTTCTCCACAGCTCGATGCAGCAGCTCTGGGGCTCATACCACAGCAAATCGTCTTCTTGCTGGCACTCAAAGTAGCTGTAGTTGTCTACAACATTATTTACAGAATTTCAAAGAACATCAATCTAGTACATATTATCACATTGTTCCACTCGTGTCACAAATGTCAAGCGAACTGTCTGCTTATTTATTTTTCTGAATGCTGGAATCTGTCTGCTTTGCACAGCTCTCTCTCTCTCTCTCTCTCTCTCTCTCTCTCTCTCTCTCTCTCTCTCTCTCTCTCTTTCTACTTAAGGTCAGTCACCAGTGTCATGCCAAATAGCTCCCTTTACCGCAGACAGTAATAAATAGGGAATACAGCAAAAATATCTTTGCTTTTTTGCCTTCAATAATGTGTGTGTGTGAGAACTAAGACTATGTCCCTGACAATCAAAAAAGAATGAAAAAATAAGAAAAACAAACAAACCCAAAAAAACCCAATAAACCTGCAATGTGATCTTGATACAGTTCCAGGTACTCAAGCCTATGTTTGTACTTAAAAAGCAGACCCATAACTAACAAAATAGAAATATATTTGCATTTGCTTCTCTAAAAGTATTCCTTTTTTGTTCTTCTAGCACTTATTTATACTAAACTTTACAGCCTAGTCTACAGCACTAGGCTATACAGTACTTGGTACAAAAAAGCTGGTATTTTTGTCCGTAAATATGAAAAGATTACTCCAATAACTTAATTACGTCACATCAACACAGAATTAAGACCCTCTTTAAAAGGAAAATCAGTGGAAGGGCAAAGGTGCATTTTCTAAAAGGAATAAATAATGCTAGCCCAGTTTAGATTGACTTCCAATGACTGCATTATTCCATGGTCCAGAGTAAAATGCAGGACTTGTGTTTGAGTCACAGCCCTGAGGATAGATGTTCACATCACCAAACCACCTCCACAAATTGCATTTATTGAACAGCTAATTTGGCAGTCTCAGTTCAGAGAGGCCAAAGGGAAGGAGAGTGAGAAGAGAATGAATACAAAGCCAGGGAAACAAAGGCTGCTCCACTGAGGTTAGGCAGAGGTGCATTTCTTGGAGAAGGAATCCTGGATTGCTACTGCCTGCCTGCTCTGTATTATCAGGCCTTAATGAGTATTCACATATCCAGTTAGGAAGAAACACAAATGGTGCGTTGAACAAAGGGTCCAGTTTAAATAAAAAAAATGTCGATGAACAACGGTTGTAGTACACTATATTTAATCCACAGCATCTTACTCATCAAAGCTGTAGTGCTCTGTCTATATGTCCATACTTTTTTTGGAGAATAAATGATTGGGCAAGCAAATGAAGAGTGACCTTGGATTATAATAATAATAAATTGCGAGTATTTAATCCTTGCTCATCTATTTTTTATAACTTATCAGTAAAAGATAGGCTGCTTCCATCATTTTGACAAGAACTGGACATGAAAAAGATGGAGAGTTTTGGAGTAACAGTGTTAATGCTGAACACTGAAAATACAGATTTGCTATGGTTTAGGGCTTTTGGAACATCTTTGAACTTCATTAAAAAACAGAATGCCAAATGGACTGCTGAATATGGGTTGTACCTCAATTCACCTTGCTCCTCCATGA